>NW_027040491.1:509756-532256 GCF_034236695.1 Oncorhynchus nerka
TAAGTAGTGATACTGGTGTGCAAAAGAGCAGCAAAGTAAATAAAAACAATATGTGGATGAGGTAGGTGTAACGGCGTTCTTCGTTTGTAGAAAGAGAGTCGGACCGAAATGCAGCGTGGTGGTTACTCATGTCTTTAATGAAGAAATGACGATACATGAAATAACTATAGAAGACAAAACAACAAACGGAACGTGAAACCTAATACAGCCTATCTGGTGAACACTACACAGAGACAGGAACAATCACCCACGAAATACACAGTGAACCCAGGCTACCTAAATACGGTTCCCAATCCGAGACAACGAGAATCACCTGACTCTGATTGAGAACCGCCTCAGGCAGCCAAGCCTAACTAGACACACCCCTAATCATTCGCAATCCCAAATCCTATAAAACCCCAATACGAAACACAACACATAAACCCATGTCACACCCTGGCCTGACCAAATAATAAACGAAAACACAAAACACTATGACCAGGGCGTGACAGAACCCCCCCCCCCTAAGGTGCGGACTCCCGGACGCAGCTCAAAACCATAGGGAGGGGTCCGGGTGGGCGTCTGTCCATGGTGGCGGCTCCGGCTCGGGACGTGGACCCCACTCCATTAATGTCCTAGTACCTCCCCTTCGCGTCCTGGGATAATCCACCCTCGCCGCCGACCATGGCCTAATAGTCCTCACCCAGAACCCCACTGAACTGAGGAGCAGCTCGTGACTGAGGGGCAGCTCGGGACTGAGGGGCAGCTCCGGACAGAGGGGCAGCTCGGGACAGAGGGGCAGCTCGGGACAGAGGGGCATCTCGAGACAGATAGGCAGCTCGGGACTGAGGGTAGCTCGGGACTGAGGGGCAGCTCGGGACTGAGGGGCAGCTCGGGACTGAGGGGAAGCCCGGAACTGAGGGGAAGCCCAGTACTGAGAGGAAGCCCAGTACTGAGAGGAAGCCCAGTACTGAGATGAAGCTCAGGTAGGTAGTAGGCTCCGGTAGATCCTGGCTGGCTGGCGGATCTGGAAGATTCAGGTTGACTAGCAGATCTGGAAGATTCTGGTTGACTGGCAGATCTGGAAGATTCTGGTTGACTGGCAGATCTAGAAGATCATGGCTGACTGGCAGATCTAGCTGCTCTATGCAGACTGGTAGATCTGGAAGAGACTGGTTGACTGGCAGATCTGGAAGAGACTGGTTGACTGGCAGATCTGGAAGATCATGGCTGACTGGCAGATCTGGAAGAGACTGGTTGACTGGCAGATCTGGAAGATCATGGCTGACTGGCACTTCTGGCGGATCCTGGCTGACTGGCACTTCTGGGGGATCCTGGCAGACTGGTGGATCCTGGCTGACTGGTGGATCTAACTGATCCTGACGGACTGGCGGCGCTGGGCAGACTGGCGCGCTGGGCAGACTGGCGGCGCTGGGCCCCGACTGCGGCGCTGGGCAGACTGGCGGCGCTGGGCAGACTGGCAGCGCTGGGCAGACTGGGAGCACTGGCGGCGCTCGACAGACTGGGGGCGCTGGGCAGACTGGCGGCACTGGCGGCGTTGAGCAGGTGGGAGACTCCGGCAGCGCAGGAGGGAAGAAAAGCGCTGGCTGCGCTGAACAGGCGGCGCACTGAAGGCCTGGTGCGTAGGCAGATTGGGTGGGCTATTTACAGCTGGACTATGTACAGCTGCAGCGTCCAGTTAGCTGCTCAGATAGCTGATATTTAAAGTTACTGAGGAAAATATAAGTCTCAACTTCAACGATTTTTGCAAATCGTTCCAGTCACTGGCAGCAGAGAACTGTAAGGAAAAGGCGGCCAAAAGGAGGTGCTAACTTTGGGGTGACCAGTGAAATATACCTGCTGGAGTGCGTGCTACAGGTGGGTGTTGCTATGGTGACCAGTGAGCTGAGATAAGGCGGGGCTTTTTACATAGCAAGGACTTATAGATGACCTGGAGCCAGTGGGTCTGGCGATGAATATGAGCGAGGGCCAACCAACTAGAGCATACAGGTCGCAGTGGTGGGTGGTATATGGGGCTTTGGTGACAAAACGGATGGCACTGTGATAGACTGCATCCAATTTGTTGAGTAGAATGTTGGAGGCTATTTTTGTAAATGACATCGCCGAAGTCAGGAATCGGTAGGATAGTCAGTTTTATGAGGTATATTTGGCAGCATGAATGAAGGAGGCTTTGTTGCGAAATAGGAAGCCAATTCTAGATTTAATTTTGGATTGGAGATGCTTAATATGAGTCTGGAAGGAGAGTTTACAGTCTAGCAAGACACCTAGGTATTTGTAGTTGTCCACATATTCTAAGTTAGAACCGTCCAGGTAGTGATGCTGGACGGGCGAGCAGAGTGCGGGCAGCGATTGGTTGAAGAGCACACATTTAGGTTTACTTGTATTTAACCTCTTCAGTCGACCCTCTACTTTTTGAACATTCTGTTAAAATCGCGCAACATTTCAGCGCCCTGCTACTCATGCCAGGAATATAGTATATGCATTTGCTTAGTCTGTGTGGATAGAAAACACTCAGGCGTTTAAAAACTGGTTAAATCCTGCTGTGGCTTTACCAGAACGGCATTTACATCGAAAAGCACAGGAAAAACTGATCACTGAAAATGGGAAAATATATCCATGCGCTACTTGAACCCATTGATAAACGTGAACCACAATTAATTGCCTGAGGTTGCAGTACCTACAGCTTCCACAGGGTGTCTAGAGTCTTGTCATTTCCCTTGAGTTTTCTTGGTCAAACACATACAGGACACCGTATCTAATCCGGTCTAGGACCGGATATTTTCGTTGAGTTTCTGGCGGACATTTTTCCAGACGGACAGCTAATGATCTCTCTGATGAATTTTATCGCTTATTAACGTTTACTAATACCTAAAGTTGCATTACAAACGTATTTCGAAGTGTTTTGTGAAAGTTTATCGTCGACTTTTTGAATTTTAAAAAAAATGACGTTACGTTTTGAAACTATGTTTTTTCGTTTATCACACAGTCTACATATAACGATATCTAGGCTTTATATGGACCGATTTAATCGAAATAAAGACCCAAATAGTGTTTATGGGACATCTAGGAGTGCCAACAAAGAAGATGGTGAAAGGTAATGAATGTTTTCTATTTTGTGTACGGTTTGTGTAACGCCGAAAATGCTAATTATTTTGTTTACGTCCCCTGTGGGTCTTTTGGGGTGTTGCATGCTATCAGATAATAGCTTCTCATGCTTTCGCGAAAAGCATTTTAAAAATCTGACTTGTTGCCTGGATTCACAGCGAGTGTAGCTTTAATTCGATACCCTGCATGTGTATTTTAATGAACTTTTGAGTTTTAACTAATACTATTAGCATTTAGCGTAGCGCATTGCATTTCAGAGCTCTAGTTGGGACGCAGCGTCCCGAGTAGAAACAACAGGTTAAGACTGTTAGAGGCCACGGTAGGAGTGTTGTATGGCATTAAAGCTCGTTTGGAAGTTTAATTTTTTAATTTTTTAATTTTACCTTTATTTAACCAGGCAAGTCAGTTAAGAACAAATTCTTATTTTCAATGACGGCCTGGGAACAGTGGGTTAACTGCCTGTTCAGGGGCAGAACGACAGATTTGTACCTTGTCAGCTCGGGGTTTTGAACTCGCAACCTTCCGGTTACTAGTCCAACGCCCTAACCACTAGGCTACCCTGCCGCCCCACAGTGTCCAATGAAGGGTCAGATGTATACAGAATGGTGTCGTCTGCGTAGAGGTGGATCAGATAATTACCCGCAGCAAGAGCGACATCGTTGATATATACAGAGAAAAGACTCGGCCCGAGAATTGAACCCTGTGGCACCCCCATAGAGACTGCCAGAGGTCCGGACAACAGGCCCTCCGATTTGACACACTGAACTCTGTCTGAGAAGTAGTTGGTGAACCAGGCGAGGAAGTCATTTGAGAAACCAAGGCTTTTGAGTCTGCCGATGAGAATATGGTGATTGACAGAGTTGAAAGCCTTGGCCTGGTTGATGAATACAGCTGCACAGTATTGTCTTTTATCGATGGTGGTTATGATATCGTTTAGTACCTTGAGTGTGGCTGAAGTGCACCCTGTTACCAGGCAGACTCAGGGTTAGGCCAGGCAGAACGGTCAAAACCGGGAAGGGCTCGAAAACAGGAGCAGGGAAACAGGCAGGAACAGGGGAAGAAACGCTGGTTAACGAACAAAACGAACTGGCCACACAGACAAACAGAGAACACAGGTATAAATACACAGGGGATAATCGTGGAAGATGGGTGACACCTCCATTATTAAAGTGACCAGTGATTTCAAGTCACAGCAGCCTCTAAGGTGCAGGTTTGCGTAAGCAGGTGGCAGTCTGATGGCCTTTGTACAAGTGACTAGGTATCCCCCTTTCCTTTTCTTTGAAAAATAAGCTGTTTTTCAGTCTCTCGGTCCCAGCTTTGATGCACCTGTACTGACCTCGCCTTCTGGATGATAGCGGGGTGAACAGGCAGTGGCGTTTTTCAGTCTCTCGGTCCCAGCTTTGATGCACCTGTACTGACCTCGCCTTCTGGATGATAGCTGGGTGAACTGTCCGTGGCTCGGGTGGTTGTTGTCCTTGATGATCTTTTTTGGCCTTCCTGTGACTTCGGGTGGTGTAGGTGTCCTGGAGGGCAGGTAGTTTGCCCACGGTGATGCGTTGGGCAGACCGCACCACCATCTGGAGAGCCCTGCGATTGCAGGCGGTGCAGTTGCCGTACCAGTCATCTGCAAACTTGATGATTGAGTTGGAGGCGTGCATGGCCATGCAGTCATGGGTGAAAAGGGAATACAGGAGGGGGCTGAGCACGCACCCTTGCTGGGCCCCAGTGTTGAGGATCAGCGAAGTGGAGGAGTTGTTTCCTACCTTCACCACCTGGGGGGTGGCCCGTCAGGAAGTCCAGGACCCAGTTGCACAGGGCGGGGTCGAGACCCAGGGTCTCAAGCTTAATGATGAGTTTGGAGGGTACCATGGTGTTAAATGCTGAGCTGTAGTGAATGAACAGCGTTCTTACATAGGTATTCCTCTTGTCCAGATGGGTTAGGGCAGTGTGATGGCGATTGCGTCGTCTGTGGATCTATTGGGGCGGAAAGCAAATTGGAGTGGGTCAGGTAGGATGGAGGTGATATGATCCTTGACTAGTCTCTCAAAGCACTTCATGATGACAGAAGTGAGTGCTACGGGGCGATAGTCATTTAGTTCAGTTACCTTTGCCTTCTTGGCTACAGGAACAATGGTGACCACCTTGAAGCAAGTGGGGACAGCAGACTGGGATAGGGAGCGATTGAATATGACTGTAAACACTCCAACCAGCTGGTTTGCGCATGCTCTGAGGACGCAGCTAGGGATGCCATCTGGCCCGGCAGCCTTGCGGGGTTAACACTCTTAAACGTCTTACTCACCTCGGCCACAGAGCAGGAGAGCCCACAGTCCTTGGGAGCGGCTCGCGTCGATGGCACTGCGTTAAACTCAAAGCGGGCGAAGAAGGTGTTTAGCTTGTCCGGGAGCAAGACGTCCCACCACATGGCTGGTTTCCCCTTTGTAGTCTGTGATTGTCTGTAGACCCTGCCACATACGTCTCGTGTCTGAGCTGTTGAATTGCGACTCCACTTTGTCTCTATGCTGACATTTTGCCTGTTTGATTGCCTTGCGGAGGGAATAACTACACTGATTTTAATCGGCCATATTCCCAGTCACCTTGCCACGGTTAAATGCGATGGTTTACACTTTCAGTTTTGCGCGAATGCTGACGTCTATCCGCGGTTTCTGGTTTGGGTAGGTTTTAGTAGTCACAATGGATACAACATCTCATATACACTTCCTGATGAACTCAGACACTGGTTTTAGTAGTCACAGTGGATACAACATCTCATATACACTTCCTGATGAACTCAGTCACCGTATCCGTGAATTTGTTGAATTTGTTATTCTCAGAGGCTACCCGGGAACATCTTGAAGCACGTTTTCCGATTGGTCAGACCAAGGTTGAAATTACCTTTCTGCCTATAGGAAGGGAGGAACGAAATGGAGTCGTGATCTGATTTGCCGAAACGGAGGGCGGGGGCGGGCCATGTAGGAATTTAGAAAAGTTGAATAGCACTGGTTAAATGTTTTATCTAACCAGTGTCCAGTAATTAGTTAGTAACCAGTGTCTTACTAGTGTCCAGTCATTAGTTAGGTTTATCTAACCAGTGTCTTACTAGTGTCCAGTCATTAGTTAGGTTTATCTAACCAGTGTCTTACTAGTGTCCAGTCATTAGTTAGGTTTATCTAACCAGTGTCTTACTAGTGTCCAGTCATTAGTTAGGTTTATCTAACCAGTGTCTTACTAGTGTCCAGTCATTAGTTAGGTTTATCTAACCAGTGTCTTACTAGTGTCCAGTCATTAGTTAGGTTTATCTAAGTGTCCAGTGTCTTACTAGTGTCCAGTCATTAGTTAGGTTTATCTAACCAGTGTCTTACTAGTGTCCAGTCATTAGTTAGGTTTATCTAACCAGTGTCTTACTAGTGTCCAGTCATTAGTTAGGTTTATCTAACCAGTGTCTTACTAGTGTCCAGTCATTAGTTAGGTTTATCTAACCAGTGTCTTACTAATTGTCAGTCATTAGTTAGGTTTATCTAACCAGTGTCTTACTAGTGTCCAGTCATTAGTTAGGTTTATCTAACCAGTGTCTTACTAGTGTCCAGTCATTAGTTAGGTTTATCTAACCAGTGTCTTACTAGTGTCCAGTCATTAGTTAGGTTTATCTAACCAGTGTCTTACTAGTGTCCAGTCATTAGTTAGGTTTATCTAACCAGTGTCTTACTAGTGTCCAGTCATTAGTTAGGTTTATCTAACCAGTGTCTTACTAGTGTCCAGTCATTAGTTAGGTTTATCTAACCAGTGTCTTACTAGTGTCCAGTCATTAGTTAGGTTTATCTAACCAGTGTCTTACTAGTGTCAGTCATTAGTTAGGTTTATCTAACCAGTGTCTTACTAGTGTCAGTCATTAGTTAGGTTTATCTAGTGTCTTACTAGTGTCCAGTCATTAGTTAGGTTTATCTAACCAGTGTCTTACTAGTGTCCAGTCATTAGTTAGGTTTATCTAACCAGTGTCTTACTAGTGTCCAGTCATTAGTTAGGTTTATCTAACCAGTGTCTTACTAGTGTCCAGTCATTAGTTAGGTTTATCTAACCAGTGTCTTACTAGTGTCCAGTCATTAGTTAGGTTTATCTAACCAGTGTCTTACTAGTGTCCAGTCATTTAGTTAGGTTTATCTAACCAGTGTCTTACTAGTGTCCAGTCATTAGTTAGGTTTATCTAACCAGTGTCTTACTAGTGTCCAGTCATTAGTTAGGTTTATCTAACCAGTGTCTTACTAGTGTCCAGTGTTAGGTTTATCTAACCAGTGTCTTACTAGTGTCCAGTCATTAGTTAGTTTATCTAACCAGTGTCTGTCTTACTAGTGTCCAGTCATTAGTTAGGTTTATCTAACCAGTGTCTTACTAGTGTCCAGCCATTAGTTAGGTTTATCTAACCAGTGTCTTACTAGTGTCCAGTCATTAGTTAGGTTTATCTAACCAGTGTCTTACTAGTGTCCAGTCATTAGTTAGGTTTATCTAACCAGTGTCTTACTAGTGTCCAGTCATTAGTTAGGTTTATCTCCAGTGTCTTACTAGTGTCCAGTCATTAGTTAGGTTTATCTAACCAGTGTCTTACTAGTGTCCAGTCATTAGTTAGGTTTATCTAACCAGTGTCTTACTAGTGTCCAGTCATTAGTTAGGTTTATCTAACCAGTGTCTTGTGATCTTCCTCTCCTCCTCTTCTCTCCTATCTTCCTCCTCCTCTCCTCCTCTTCCAGTCTCTCCTCCTCCTCCTCTCCTCTTTTCCTCCTCCTCTCTTCCTTTCTTCCTCTCCTCTCTTCCTTCCCTCTCCTCCTCTTCCTCTTCCTTTCTTCCTCTCTTCTTCTCATCTCTTCCTCTCTTCCTCCTCCTCTCTTCCTCTCCCTCTTCCTCTCTCTCTTCCTCCTCTCCTCCTCTTCCTCTCCCCTCTTCCATTTTTCCTCTCCTCCTCCTCCTCTCCTCTCTTCCTCCTCCTCTCTTCCTTTCTTCCTCTATTCTCTTCCTCCTCCTCTCCTCCTCTTCCTCTTCCTTTCTTCCTGTCCTCCTCTTCCTCTCCTCTCTTCTTCTCATCTCTTCCTCTCTTCCTCCTCCTCTCTTCCTCTCCTCTCTTCCTCCTCCTCTTCCTCTCTTCCTCTTCCCTCCCTCCCCCTCCTCTCTCTCCAACTCTCCACCTCCCTTTCTTTCTGCCCCATCTCCCTTACTCCTCCCCCCAGGGTGGCTCTACCTGGCTCTCTATCATGACTGATGGCGAGGGGAGAGTCCGCTTCCTCTACACCACCACCTCCTCTACCCCCACCCCTCTACCCCCACCCCCACCTCCTCTACCCCCACCCTCACCCTCACCCCTGCCCTCAACGTCCAGCAGGGAGGGGAGGAAAGTCGGTGCCGTGACGGAGAGGTGAGGGTTCTCATACCGGCTCCATTTTACCGGGAACACAACCCACACCCATCACCGTTTTACCGGGAACACAACCCCCCGAGACGTCACCACCACGACATCGGCTTCCGTGATGATGACGAGGACGAGCAAGAGGAGGGAGGCAGCAGCTCACGGAGTCCAGGGCTGGAGGAGGAGGAAGAGGAGGAGGAAAGGGAGGAGGAAGGTGCAGGAGTAGCTGCCCGTTGTGTCCCGGGGCCTCCCGTTGTCGTTACCGGCGGTAGTAGTGGTGGTGGTGTGTTCGGTAACGTGAGGAGGGAGCCGGTAACGGAGCCGGTAACGGAGCCGGTAGACCCAGTGGACCTGCTGTCTGAAGAGGAGGAGCAGCAGCCATATCCAGCCCTCGCCCCCGTAGTCTTCTTCTGCATCAAACAGACGAGTCGTCCTCGCAGCTGGTGTCTACGCACGGTCTGTAACCCATATCCTTTACTACTGGTCTGTACTGGTCTGTACTGGTCTGTACTGGTCTGTACTGGTCTGTAACCCATATCCTTTACTGCTGGTCTGTACTGGTCTGTACTGGTCTGTACTGGTCTGTACTGGTCTGTAACCCATATCCTTTACTACTGGTCTGTACTGGTCTGTATCGGTCTGTACTGGTCTGTACTGGTCTGTACTGGTCTGTAACCCATATCCTTTACTACTGGTCTGTACTGGTCTGTATCGGTCTGTACTGGTCTGTACTGGTCTGTAACCCATATCCTTTACTGCTGTCTGTACTGGTCTGTACTGGTCTGTACTGGTCTGTACTGGTTTGTACTGGTCTGTACTGGTCTGTACTGGTCTGTACTGGTCTGTACTGGTTTGTACTGGTCTGTACTGGTCTGTAACCCATATCCGTTACTGCTGGTCTGTACTGGTCTGTACTGGTCTGTACTGGTCTGTACTGGTCTGTAACCCATATCCTTTACTGCTGTCTGTACTGGTCTGTACTGGTCTGTACTGGTCTGTACTGGTCTGTACTGGTCTGTAACCCATATCCTTTACTGCTGGTCTGTACTGGTCTGTACTGGTCTGTACTGGTCTGTACTGGTCTGTAACCCATATCCTTTACTGCTGGTCTGTACTGGTCTGTACTGGTCTGTAACCCATATCCTTTACTGCTGGTCTGTACTGGTCTGTACTGGTCTGTACTGGTCTGTAACCCATATCCTTTACTGCTGGTCTGTACTGGTCTGTACTGGTCTGTACTGGTCTGTAACCCATATCCTTTACTACTGGTCTGTACTGGTCTGTACTGGTCTTTAACCCATATCCTTTACTGCTGTCTGTACTGGTCTGTACTGGTCTGTACTGGTCTGTACTGGTCTGTAACCCATATCCTTTACTGCTGGTCTGTACTGGTCTGTAACCCATATCCTTTACTGCTGGTCTGTACTGGTCTGTACTGGTCTGTACTGGTCTGTACTGGTCTGTAACCCATATCCTTTACTGCTGGTCTGTACTGGTCTGTACTGGTCTGTACTGGTCTGTAACCCATATCCTTTACTGCTGGTCTGTACTGGTCTGTAACCCATATCCTTTACTACTGGTCTGTACTGGTCTGTACTGGTCTGTAACCCATATCCTTTACTACTGGTCTGTACTGGTCTGTAATCCATATCCTTTACTGCTGTCTGAAGCTGGTCTGTACTGGTCTGTACTGGTCTGTACTGGTCTGGCCTAAAGCTGGTCTGGTCTGTAGCTGGTCTGGTCTGTACTGGTCTGTAGCTGGTCTGGTCTGTACTGGTCTGGCCTAAAGCTGGTCTGGTCTGTAGCTGTTCTGGTCTGTAGCTGGTCTGGTCTGTAGCTGGTCTGGTCTGTAGCTGGTCTGGTCTGTAGCTGGTCTGGTCTGTAGCTGGTCTGGTCTAGCTGGTCTGTAGCTGGTCTGGTCTGTAGCTGGTCTGTAGCTGGTCTCGTCTGTAGCTGGTCTGTAGCTGGTCTGGTCTGTAGCTGGTCTGTAGCTGGTCTGGTCTGTAGCTGGTCTGTAGCTGGTCTGGTCTGTAGCTGGTCTGTAGCTGGTCTGGTCTGTAGCTGGTCTGTAGCTGGTCTGGTCTGTAGCTGGTCTGTAGCTGGTCTGGTCTGTAGCTGGTCTGTAGCTAGTCTTGTCTGTAGCTGTTCTGTAGCTGGTCTGTTCTGTAGCTGGTCTGGTCTGTAGCTGTTCTGTTGCTGGTCTGGTCTGTAGCTGGTCTGGTCTGTAGCTGTTCTGTTCTGTAGCTGGTCTGGTCTGTAGCTGGTCTGTTCTGTAGCTGGTCTGGTCTGTAGCTGTTCTGTAGCTGTTCTGTAGCTGTTCTGTAGCTGGTCTGGTCTGTAGCTGGTCTGGTCTGTAGCTGGTCTGTAGTTGGTCTGGTCTGTAGCTGATCTGGTCTGTAGCTGGTCTGTAGCTGGTCTGTTCTGTAGCTGGTCTGTTCTGTAGCTGGTCTGGTCTGTAGCTGGTCTGCTCTGTAGCTGTTCTGTAGCTGGTCTGGTCTGTAGCTGGCCTGGTCGGTAGCTGGCCTGGTCTGTAGCTGGCCCGGGTGGTAGCTGGTCTGGTCTGTAGCTGGTCTGGTTGTAGCTGGTCTGGTCTGTAGCTGTTCTGGTCTGTAGCTGGTCTGGTCTGTAGCTGGTCTGGTCGGTAGCTGGTCTGGTCTGTAGCTGGTCTGGTTGTAGCTGGTCTGGTCTGTAGCTGTTCTGGTCTGTAGCTGGTCTGGTCTGTAGCTGGTCTGTAGCTGGCCTGGTTGGTAGCTGGCCTGGTCTGTAGCTGGCCTGGTTGGTAGCTGGCCTGGTCTGTAGCTGTTCTGGTCTGTAGATGGTCTGGTCTGTAGCTGGTCTGGTCTGTAGCTGGTCAGAGAACGTCAAGCGACATCCATAAAGTCCTGTATGGTAACACTTGGAGAAGTTAAATGAGAAGGAGATGACCAACCACTGCGAGGTGGAACTGAGCTCCAGTAATGGTAGTGTAGGTACATTGTGAAATTTACGTTAAATTTGAATTAAACTGTTATTATTGTCTTTTAAACAGGATTTTTTTTACTTTTAAAGTGGCTGTTTTAAATGTCACGGTCCCACTTTTACTATGATGGGAGATGTTTCTCTCTCTCGGCATTTCTGCATTCTTGAGAATACGTGTGTGTGTATGTGTGTGTGTGTGTGCGTGCGTGCGTGCGTGCGTGTGTGTGTGTGTGTGCGTGTGCGTGTGTGTGTGTGTGTGTGTCCCTCTAGCCAGACTGTAAGCAGTGGTCGTTCCCAGGTAGGTGGTCAGAACTCTCCAGTGTAAATATTATAACCCAGAAAAGTAAATGAACTGTGATTCACACACCTCATAGCTGCCCAGCTGTCTGTGGTGTTAGAAAACACACACACACACACACACACACACACACACATACACACTCACTCACTCAGTCCTAATGAGAGGTGTGTGCGGCTGGTTGAAGTTTTCAACAAGCATGTCTATTCCTGGCTCCGTTTTGTTGCCCCGGCAACTCTGAGTTCCTGTTATTAAAATGTATTGTTAAAGTATGTCAAGAGTTGAGAACCCAACTCATAGATATCTGCTGCCAAAACTGGACCAGAACATCTCCTGCTTTCTCTGTCAGGCAACGAGACAAGCTTCCTGCTGAGAGTTAGTTAGTTATTAGCTGTGTTCCTCATAAGGGGTTTCACTAAGTACAGTAGTTAGCTAGCTTGTTTTGGCTAATGTTAGCTATTAGCTGTGGTCCTCATAGGGGTTTCACTAAGTACAGTAGCTAGCTAGCTTGTTTTGGCGAATGTTAGTTATTAGCTGTGTTCCTCATAGGGGTTTCACTAAGTACAGTAGCTAGCTAGCTTGTTTTGGCTAATGTTAGCTATTAGCTGTGTTCCTCATAGGGGTTTCACTAAGTACAGTAGCTAGCTAGCTTGTTTTGGCTAATGTTAGCTATTAGCTGTGTTCCTCATAGGGGTTTCACTAAGTACAGTAGTTAGCTAGCTTGTTTTGGCTAATGTTAGCTATTAGCTGTGGTCCTCATAGGGGTTTCACTAAGTACAGTAGCTAGCTAGCTTGTTTTGGCGAATGTTAGTTATTAGCTGTGTTCCTCATAGGGTTTCACTAAGTACAGTAGCTAGCTAGCTTGTTTTGGCTAATGTTAGCTATTAGCTGTGTTCCTCATAGGGGTTTCACTAAGTACAGTAGTTAGCTAGCTTGTTTTGGCTAATGTTAGCTATTAGCTATGTTCCTCATAGGGGTTTCACTAAGTACAGTAGCTAGCTAGCTTGTTTTGGCTAATGTTAGCTATTAGCTGTGTTCCTCATAGGGTTTCACTAAGTACAGTAGCTAGCTAGCTTGTTTTGGCGAATGTTAGCTATTAGCTGTGTTTGAGTCACATCTACTACTATGAGAGATAGTTAGTTACTCCCTTATTTCTGCTGATCATCACCCGTTATAAAATGACAACAATGTCTTGCTAGTTGACTGACTGGTCCACTGTTGAAGCACGGTTTCCTGAAGCACTGTTTCCTGAAGCACTGTTTCCTGAATCCCTGTTTCCTGAATATACTGTTTCCTGAATCCCTGTTTCCTGAATCACTGTTTCCTGAAGCCCTGTTTCCTGAATATACTGTTTCCTGAAGCACTGTTTCCTGAAGCACTGTTTCCTGAAGCACTGTTTACTGAATTCCTGTTTCCTGAATATACTGTTTCCTGAAGCACTGTTTCCTGAATATACTGTTTCCTGGAACCCTGTTTCCTGAAGCACTGTTTCCTGAAGCACTGTTTCCTGAAGCACTGTTTCCTGAATATACTGTTTCCTGAAGCTCTGTTTCCTGAAGCACTGTTTCCTGAAGCACTGTTTCCTGAATCACTGTTTCCTGAAGCACTGTTTCCTGAAGCACTGTTTCCTGAATCCCTGTTTCCTGAATATACTGTTTCCTGAAGCACTGTTTCCTGAATATACTGTTTCCTGAAGCACTGTTTCCTGAAGCACTGTTTCCTGAAGCACTGTTTCCTGAAGTACTGTTTCCTGGATCAAAGTTTCCTGAAAATACTGTTTCCTGAAGCACTGTTTCCTGAAGCACTGTTTCCTGAATCCCTGTTTCCTGAAATCCCTGTTTCCTGAATATACTGTTTCCTGAAGCACTGTTTCCTGAATATACTGTTTCCTGAAGCTCTGTTTCCTGAAGAACTGTTTCCTGAAGCACTGTTTCCTGAATCACTGTTTCCTGAATATACTGTTTCCTGAAGCACTGTTTCCTGAAGCACTGTTTCCTGAAGCCCTGTTTTCTGAATATACTGTTACCTGAAGCACTGTTACCTGAAGCACTGTTTCCTGAATATACTGTTTCCTGAAGCACTGTGTCCTGAAGCACTGTTTCCTGAAGCACTGTTTCCTGAAGCACTGTTTCCTGAATCCCTGTTTCCTGAAGCACTGTTTCCTGAAGCACTGTTTCCTGAAGCACTGTTTCCCGGAGCACTGTTTCCTGAATCACTGTTTCCTGAACACTGTTTCCTGAATATACTGTTTCCTGGTGCACTGTTTCCTGAAGCACTGTTTCCTGAATATACTGTTTCCTGAAGCTCTGTTTCCTGAAGAACTGTTTCCTGAAGCACTGTTTCCTGAAGCACTGTTTCCTGAATATACTGTTTCCTGAAGCTCTGTTTCATGAAGAACTGTTTCCTGAAGCACTGTTTCCTGAAGCACTGTTTCCTGAAGCACTGTTACCTGAAGCACTGTTTCCTGAAATCACTGTTTCCTGAATATACTGTTTCCTGAAGCACTGTTTCCTGAAGCACTGTTTCCTGAATCCCTGTTTCCTGAATATACTGTTACCTGAAGCACTGTTACCTGAAGCACTGTTTCCTGAATATACTGTGTCCTGAAGCACTGTGTCCTGAAGCACTGTTTCCTGAAGCACTGTTTCCTGAAGCACTGTTTCCTGAAGCCCTGTTTCCTGAAGCACTGTTTCCTGAATCACTGTTTCCTGAATCACTGTTTCCTGAACACTGTTTCCTGAATATACTGTTTCCTGGTGCACTGTTTCCTGAAGCACTGTTTCCTGAATATACTGTTTCCTGAAGCACTGTTTCCTGAATATACTGTTTCCTGAACCCCTGTTTCCTGAAGCACTGTTTCCTGAAGCACTGTTTCCTGAAGCACTGTTTCCTAAATATACTGTTTCCTGAAGCACTGTTTCCTGAATATACTGTTTCCTGAACCCCTGTTTCCTGAAGCACTGTTTCCTGAAGCACTGTTTCCTAAATATACTGTTTCCTGAAGCACTGTTTCCTGAATCCCTGTTTCCTGAAGCACTGTTTCCTGAAGCACTGTTTCCTGAAACACTGTTTCCTGAAGTACTGTTTCCTGAAACACTGTTTCCTGAAGCTCTGTTTCCTGAATCTCTGTTTCCTGAAGCACTGTTTCCTGAAACACTGTTTCCTGAAGCTCTGTTTCCTGAAGCACTGTTTCCTGTTTCCTGAAATACTCCCGTCAGCGATTGTAAATGGAGCTTTGTATTATTTATTCATTTATTTATTTTATTCATTTTATTTAACCTTTATTTAACCAGGTAGGCTAGTTGAGAACACCTTTATTTAACCAGGTAGGCTGGTTGAGAACACCTTTATTTAACCAGGTAGGCTAGTTGAGAACACCTTTATTTAACCAGGTAGGCTAGTTGAGAACACCTTTATTTAACCAGGTAGGCTAGTTGAGAACACCTTTATTTAACCAGGTAGGCTAGTTGAGAACACCTTTATTTAACCAGGTAGGCTAGTTGAGAACACCTTTATTTAACCAGGTAGGACTAGTTGAGAACACCTTTATTTAACCAGGTAGGTTAGTTGAGAACACCTTTATTTAACCAGGTAGGCTAGTTGAGAACACCTTTATTTAACCAGGTAGGCTAGTTGAGAACACCTTTATTTAACCAGGTAGGCTAGTTGAGAACACCTTTATTTAACCAGGTAGGCTAGTTGAGAACACCTTTATTTAACCAGGTAGGCTAGTTGAGAACACCTTTATTTAACCAGGTAGGCTAGTTGAGAACACCTTTATTTAACCAGGTAGGCTAGTTGAGAACACCTTTATTTAACCAGGTAGGCTAGTTGAGAACACCTTTATTTAACCAGGTAGGCTAGTTGAGAACACCTTTATTTAACCAGGTAGGCTAGTTGAGAACACCTTTATTTAACCAGGTAGGCTAGTTGAGAACACCTGTATTTAACCAGGTAGGCTAGTTGAGAACACCTTTATTTAACCAGGTAGGCTAGTTGAGAACACCTTTATTTAACCAGGTAGGCTAGTTGAGAACACCTTTATTTAACCAGGTAGGCTAGTTGAGAACACCTTTATTTAACCAGGTAGGCTAGTTGAGAACACCTTATTTAACCAGGTAGGCTAGTTGAGAACACCTTTCTTTAACCAGGTAGGCTAGTTGAGAACACCTTTATTTAACCAGGTAGGCTAGTTGAGAACACCTTTATTTAACCAGGTAGGCTAGTTGAGAACACCTTTATTTAACCAGGTAGGCTAGTTGAGAACACCTTTATTTAACCAGGTAGGCTGGTTGAGAACACCTTTATTTAACCAGGTAGGCTAGTTGAGAACACCTGTATTTAACCAGGTAGGCTAGTTGAGAACACCTTTATTTAACCAGGTAGGCTAGTTGAGAACACCTTTATTTAACCAGGTAGGCTAGTTGAGAACACCTTTATTTAACCAGGTAGGCTAGTTGAGAACACCTTTATTTAACCAGGTAGGCTAGTTGAGAACACCTTTATTTAACCAGGTAGGCTAGTTGAGAACACCTTTATTTAACCAGGTAGGCTAGTTGAGAACACCTTTATTTAACCAGGTAGGCTAGTTGAGAACACCTTTATTTAACCAGGTAGGCTAGTTGAGAACACCTTTATTTAACCAGGTAGGCTAGTTGAGAACACCTTTATTTAACCAGGTAGGCTAGTTGAGAACACCTGTATTTAACCAGGTAGGCTAGTTGAGAACACCTTTATTTAACCAGGTAGGCTAGTTGAGAACACCTGTATTTAACCAGGTAGGCTAGTTGAGAACACCTTTATTTAACCAGGTAGGCTAGTTGAGAACACCTGTATTTAACCAGGTAGGCTAGTTGAGAACACCTGTATTTAACCAGGTAGGCTAGTTGAGAACACCTTTCTTTAATCAGGTAGGCTAGTTGAGAACACCTTTATTTAACCAGGTAGGCTAGTTGAGAACACCTGTATTTAACCAGGTAGGCTAGTTGAGAACACCTTTATTTAACCAGGTAGGCTAGTTGAGAACACCTTTATTTAACCAGGTAGGCTGGTTGAGAACACCTTTATTTAACCAGGTAGGCTAGTTGAGAACACCTGTATTTAACCAGGTAGGCTAGTTGAGAACACCTTTATTTAACCAGGTAGGCTAATAGAACACCTTTATTTAACCAGGTAGGCTAGTTGAGAACACCTTTATTTAACCAGGTAGGCTAGTTGAGAACACCTTTATTTAACCAGGTAGGCTAGTTGAGAACACCTTTATTTAACCAGGTCTGGCTACTGGTTGAGAACACCTTTATTTAACCAGGTAGGCTAGTTGAGAACACCTTTATTTAACCAGGGGTAATGGCTAGTTGACTGGTCTGTACCTTTATTTAACTGGTAGGCTGGTCTGGGGTAATTTATTTAACCAGGTAGGCTGGTCTGTACACCTTTATTTAACCAGGTAGGTCTAGTTGAGAACAAGTTCTCATTTGTAACTGGTCTGTACCTGGTCTGGGGTAATGGTATACTGGTCTGTACTGGTCTGGGTCTGGGTCTGGGGTAATGTTATACTGGTCTGTACTGGTCTGTTCTGGTCTGAGGGGGGTAATGGTTATACTGGTCTGTACTGGTCTGTACTGGTCTGGGGTAATGTTATACTGGTCTGTACTGGTCTGGGGTAATGTTATACTGGTCTGTACTGGTCTGTACTGGTCTGGGGTAATGGTATACTGGTCTGTACTGGTCTGTACTGGTCTGGGGTAATGTTATACTGGTCTGTACTGGTCTGGGGTAATGTTATACTGGTCTGTACTGGTCTGTACAGGTCTGTACTGGTCTGTACTGGTCTGGGGTAATGGTCTGTACTGGTCTGTACTGGTCTGTACTGGTCTGGGGTAATGTTATTCGTAACCACTGTGCTGGTGTTCTGAAAGGTCTCCCTGGGTTTACCATCATGCTGTGGTCTGGGGTAATGGTATACTGGTCTGTACTGGTCTGTACTGGTCTGGGGTAATGTTATACTGGTCTGTACTGGTCTGTACTGGTCTGGGGTAATGGTATACTGGTCTGTACTGGTCTGGGGTAATGGATACTGGTCTGTACTGGTCTGTACTCGTCTGTACTGGTCTGTACTGGTCTGGGGTAATGTTATACTGGTCTGTACTGGTCTGTACTGGTCTGGGGTAATGGTATACTGGTCTGTACTGGTCTGTACTGGTCTGGGGTAATGGTATACTGGTCTGGGGTAATGTTATACTGGTCTGTACTGGTCTGTTCTGGTCTGGGGTAATGTTATACTGGTCTGTACTGGTCTGTACTGGTCTGGGGTAATGTTATACTGGTCTGTACTGGTCTGTACTGGTCTGGGGTAATGGTATACTGGTCTGTACTGATCTGTACTGGTCTGGGGTAATGTTATACTGGTCTGTACTGGTCTGTTCTGGTCTGGGGTAATGGTATACTGGTCTGTAATGGTCTGTACTGGTTTGGGGTAATGGTATACTGGTCTGTACTGGTCTGTACTGGTCTGGGGTAATGTTATACTGGTCTGTACTGGTCTGTTCTGGTCTGAGGGAATGTTATACTGGTCTGTACTGGTCTGTACTGGTCTGGGGTAATGGTATACTGGTCTGTACTGGTCTGTATTGGTCTGGGGTAATGGTATACTGGTCTGTACTGGGTCTGTACTGGTCTGGGGTAATGGTATACTGGTCTGTACTGGTCTGTACTGGTCTGGGGTAATGTTATACTGGTCTGTACTGGTCTGTACTGGTCTGGGGTAATGGTATACTGGTCTGTACTGATCTGTACTGGTCTGGGGTAATGTTATACTGGTCTGTACTGGTCTGTTCTGGTCTGGGGTAATGTATACTGGTCTGTAATGGTCTGTACTGGTTTGGGGTAATGGTATACTGGTCTGTACTGGTCTGTGCTGGTCTGGGGTAATGTTATACTGGTCTGTACTGGTCTGTTCTGGTCTGAGGGAATGTTATACTGGTCTGTACTGGTCTGTACTGGTCTGGGGTAATGTTATACTGGTCTGGTATACTGGTCTGTACTGGTCTGTACTGGTCTGGGGTAATGGTATACTGGTCTGTACTGGTCTGTACTGGTCTGGGGTAATGGTATACTGGTCTGTACTGGTCTGTACTGGTCTGGGGTAATGTTATACTGGTCTGTACTGGTCTGGGGTAATGTTATACTGGTCTGTACTGGTCTGTACTGGTCTGTACTGGTCTGTACTGGTCTGTACTGGTCTGGGGTAATGGTCTGTACTGGTCTGTACTGGTATGGGGTAATGTTATTCGTAACCACTGTGCAGGTGTTCTGGGTCTCCCTGGGTTTACCATCATGCTGTCTGGGGTAATGGTATACTGGTCTGTACTGGTCTGGTCTGGTAATGTTATACTGGTCTGTACTGGTCTGTACTGGTCTGTACTGGTCTGGGGTAATGTTATACTGGTCTGTACTGGTCTGTACAGGTCTGGGGAAATGGTATACTGGCCTGTACTGGTCTGGGGTAATGGATACTGGTCTGTACTGGTCTGTACTGGTCTGTACTGGTCTGTACTGGTCTGGGGTAATGTTATACTGGTCTGTACTGGTCTGTACTGGTCTGGGGTAATGGTATACTGGTCTGTACTGGTCTGTACTGGTCTGGGGTAATGGTATACTGGTCTGTACTGGTCTGGGGTAATGTTATACTGGTCTGTACTGGTCTGTACTGGTCTGGGGTAATGGTATACTGGTCTGTACTGGTCTGTACTGGTCTGGGGTAATGTTATACTGGTCTGTACTGGTCTGTACTGGTCTGGGGTAATGTTATACTGGTCTGTACTGGTCTGGGGTAATGTTATACTGGTCTGTACTGGTCTGTACTGGTCTGGGGTAATGTTATACTGGTCTGTACTGGTCTGTACTGGTCTGGGGTAATGGTATACTGGTCTGTACTGGTCTGTACTGGTCTGGGGTAATGGTATACTGGTCTGTACTGGTCTGTACTGGTCTGGGGTAATGTTATACTGGTCTGTACTGGTCTGGGGTAATGTTATACTGGTCTGTACTGGTCTGTACTGGTCTGTACTGGTCTGTACTGGTCTGGGGTAATGGTCTGTACTGGTCTGTACTGGTCTGGGGTAATGGTATACTGGTCTGTACTGGTCTGGGGTAATGGTATACTGGTCTGTACTGGTCTGGGGTAATGGTATACTGGTCTGTACTGGTCTGTACTGGTCTGGGGTAATGTTATACTGGTCTGTACTGGTCTGGGGTAATGGTATACTGGTCTGTACTGGTCTGTACTGGTCTGGGGTAATGGTATACTGGTCTGTACTGGTCTGTACTGGTCTGGGGTAATGGTATACTGGTCTGTACTGGTCTGTACTGGTCTGGGGTAATGGTATACTGGTCTGTACTGGTCTGTACTGGTCTGGGGTAATGTTATACTGGTCTGTACTGGTCTGTACTGGTCTGGGGTAATGGTATACTGGTCTGTACTGGTCTGTACTGGTCTGGGGTAATGGTATACTGGTCTGTACTGGTCTGTACTGGTCTGGGGTAATACTGGTCTGTACTGGTCTGTACTGGTCTGGGGTAATGTTATACTGGTCTGTACTGGTCTGTACTGGTCTGTACTGGTCTGGGGTAATGGTCTGGTCTGTACTGGTCTGTACTGGTCTGGGGTAATGGTATACTGGTCTGTACTGGTCTGGGGTAATGGTATACTGGTCTGTACTGGTCTGGGGTAATGGTATACTGGTCTGTACTGGTCTGGGGTAATGGTATACTGGTCTGTACTGGTCTGGGGTAATGTTATACTGGTCTGTACTGGTCTGTACTGGTCTGGGGTAATGGTATACTGGTCTGTACTGGTCTGTACTGGTCTGGGGTAATGTTATTCGTAACCACTGTGCTGGTGTTCTGACAGGTCTCCTGGGTTTCCCATACATTTACCATGTGAGAGACTCATTTACTAAACACTTCCCCACAAACACTGAAACAGATTACGTGGCGCTTCTCGTTATATGTTTTTATGAATACTGAAGAGAGAAACTCATCGCTCAGTCAGAACTTGTGGATAGTTTGACTCCCATTTGATGACAGCGGTGAGTGATGAGAGCACTGAGCAGAGAGCACTGAGCAGAGAGGGCACTGAGCAGAGAGGGCACTGAGCAGAGAGGGCACTGAGCAGAGAGGGCACTGAGCAGAGAGGCACTGAGCAGAGAGGCACTGAGCAGAGAGAGCACTGAGCAGAGGTCTGTAGGGCACTGAGCAGAGAGAGCACTGAGCAGAGAGGGCACTGAGCAGAGAGGGCACTGAGCAAGAGAGGGCACTGAGCAGAGAGGGCACTGAGCAGAGAGCACTGAGCAGAGAGGGCACTGAGCAGAGAGGGCACTGAGCAGAGAGAGCACTGAGCAGAGAGGGTCACTGAGCAGAGAGAGCACTGAGCGGAGAGAGCACTGAGCAGAGAGGGCAATGAGCAGAGAGGGCACTGAGCAGAGAGAGCACTGAGCAGAGAGCACTGAGCAGAGAGCACTGAGCAGAGAGGGCACTGAGCAGAGGGGGCACTGGGCAGAGAGGACACTGGGCAGAGAGCACTGAGCAGAGAGGGCACTGAGCAGAGAGAGGCACTGAGCAGAGAGAGCACTGAGCAGAGAAGGGCACTGAGCAGAGAGGCACTGAGCAGAGAGGGCACTGAGCAGAGGGCACTGAGCAGAGAGAGCACTGAGCAGAGAGGGGCTGAGCAGAGAGGGCACTGAGCAGTTAGAGGGCACTGAGCAGGAGAGCACTGAGCAGAGAGGGCACTGAGCAGAGAGGGCACTGAGCAGAGGGCACTGAGCAGAGGCACTGAGCAGAGAGGGCACTGAGCCGAGGGGCACTGAGCAGAGAGGGCACTGAGCAGAGATGGCACTGAGCAGAGAGAACTGGTTCGTACTGGGAGGGCACTGAGCAGAGAGGGCACTGAGCAGAGGTAGGGCACTGAGCAGAGAGCACTGAGCAGAGAGGGCACTGAGCAGAGAGGGCACTGAGCAGAGAGAGCACTGAGCAGAGAGCACTGAGCAGAGGGGTAGGGCACTGGGCAGAGAGGGTAATGGCACTGAGCAGAGGTTTGGGCACTGATCAGAGAGCACTGAGCAGAGAGGGCACTGGGCAGAGACACTGGGCAGAGAGGCACTGAGCAGAGGTAGGGCACTGAGCAGAACTGCACTGATCAGAGGGGGTCACTGAGCAGAATGGTAGCACTGAGCAGAGAGGGGCACTGATCAGGTCCTCAAAATATACTGGAATAGTTTTTATTCATCACAGTTTTTCTTGAACCAATTTTGGTCTATGATGCCGACAGACAGACAAGTTCCATACTTTAAAAAAATGTCCTGCCCCGGGTTATTCTGTACGGTGACCTGTATTACCGACAGTCTGGGGTAGTCCCTGACCAGGGTTGTTACGGTGACCGTATTACCGACTGGTCTGTCAATGGGTATACTGTCTGACCAGGGTTGTTACGGTGACCGTATTACCGACAGTCGGGAGTCTGGTCTGACCAGGGTTATTAAACGGTGACTGGTCTGTTCTGTCTGTAATGTTATACCGACAGTGGGAGTCCTGCCCTGGTCTGGGTTGTTACGGTGACCTGTATTACCGACGATCGGGAGTCTGGTCTGACCAGGGGGTTGTTATACGGTGACCGTATTACCGACAGTCAGGAGTCTGTACTGACCAGGGGTTGGTATACTGGTGACCGTATTACCGACAGTCTGGGAGTCCT
>NW_027040491.1:542256-579327 GCF_034236695.1 Oncorhynchus nerka
TCCCCAAAGTGAGCCCAAGACAGACAGAGATGACCACCCCTCTCTCCTCCAGTGAAAGTCTGCCAAGACAGACAGAGTATCCACCCCTCCCTCCTGGCAAGAGCCTGCTACACAGATGCACAGGCACACAGACACATTACATGTGACAGATTGAGAGTAACCCACCTCTCCTTCTCCCAGTGTGTTTGCCAGTTGTTTGTTGCTTCTTCTGTGTGAGAGAGAAAGTTTTTTGTGCAGCTATTGCAGACACTCTAATTGTGCAAAATCACAACAGGAGCAGGTGTGCTTAGATATATAATGTTATTATTCAGAGAAATATATGTGTATATGTGAGATATATGTAGAGTGTATATATATATATGTAGATGTGCTTGGGAGAGAATGTTATTATTCATGGAAACTTCCATGTTGTTGTCAGTATATATATAGTATATAAGAGTGTATGTATATATATATATATATATATATATATATATATATACGCCTGTATATGTATATATATGTGTATATATGTGTGTATATATATGAGGAGAGAGTGTATATATATAGAGTATACAGAGATAGAGACAGAGGAGACAGAGAGTATAAGGGAGGTATATATATGTGTGTATATATATATATATATATGATATATATATATATATATATACTATATGTATACTGTGTATCTATATGCATATATCACGTGTCATATATGTGTGTGTGTATATATATGTGTACATATATATATATATATGTATATATATATATATATATATATATATAGTGTATATATATATAGTATATATGTATATATACATGTGCATATAGACTGTATATATATGTATATATATATATATATATATATACATATATATATATGTACCATACATAGTGTATATATACTGTATATGTATATATGATGTGTACTTTCCATATATATGTGTATATATATATACACATATATATAGATGTGTATATATATATATGCGTATATACTTACGTGCATGTACTGATGTGCTTTGTATATATATGCCACTGTATATATATAGTATATAGTGTATGTATATATATATATATGTGTGTATATATAGCTCTTATATGTATATATATATATATATATATATGCATAATATATAATATATGTATATAATATGTATAGTATATATATATATATATATATATATATATATGTATATATATATATATGTACATATATATATGTATATATATCATATATGTACATGCTGTATGTGTATATATATATTCATATGTATATATATATATGTCTATATATATATATATATATATATATATATATATATATAATGTATATGTATATATATATACTATTATACTATATATGTATATGTATATATATATATATATATATATACACCATATATATATATATATGTGTATATATATTTATATATATATACGCTATATATATATATATATATATATATATATATATATGAGTGTATATATTATGAGACATTTTCTATGATATGTGTAAATATAGATATATAATATTATATATATCTAAGGAGTAGATATATATATGGTTTATATATGTATATATGCACATATATATATATATGTATATATATGTATATATGCTATTTGATGTTATATATATATATATATATATATGAGCATATATTATGATATAAATAATATGGATAGATAGATGATATATATATATATATGATATATGTATATGCATATATGATATATTTATATATGTGTAAATAAGAGTGTTTATGTGATGTCTGTCCTGCTTCCTCACTTCTCTCTTCTTTTATTTCACCTTTATCATCCATGTTATAAACAGCTCATTTACATCGCTACTGGCCAAGATAAAGCAGCAGTTCACACATACAACGACAGAGCATACATGGAATAAAATGGAAACACACAGCTGAATAATACAGATAAACCAGTCTATATAACAATGTACACCAGTGAGAAGTAGAGGCTACAGGTAATGAGGCTGCCATGAACAGGCTGCTGTGGCAAAGTGCAATGTGAGGCTGCCAGGTTTGCAGCGGAACAGGCTGCCTGCAAAGGAATGCAGGCTGCCAGGGGCGAATATGCTGCTGGCGGTGCAATGAGGCTGCTGGTGCAAAGCGAATGAGGTTGCCGGCAGGCAATGAGGCTGCCGGTGGTGTGCCGACCTGACTGTGACTTCGGATCATGTAACCGACCGGTATTCTGACTCGACTCGTAACTCTGACTGGTTCTGACCGCACTCGAATGCGACTTCCGACCGGTCTCTCGGATCATTCTCTGACTGTGACTTTCGGACTCGTAACTTCTGACCGTGCGGATTCTGACTGCAGTCCCGGACTGCATTCTCGAATGACTCGACTGTGACTTGATCGGTAACTTCTGACCGCACTTCTGACTATATTCTGACTGCATTCTCTCAATCGCACTCTGACTGCATTCTGAATTGCAACTCTATCGTGTGACTCCTGAGGCCATCTCTCAGATCTGCAACCCTGACCTGTAACCTTAATTCACCTCTGACTCATTCCTCTGACTGCACTTCAGACTCTTGACCTGGGACTGGTCTCCTGACTGCAGCAACTTGACTCTGACTCTGACCTGCATCTCTGACTCTGACCGTGACTGACCGCACTCTGACTGCATCTCCACCCCACCTGCACTCCACCCATTTCTCCCTGACCGGCACCTGACCTGTAACTCAGAACGGCATCTCCTGACCTGACTGCACTCCTGGGACTGCACTCTGACCGGGCACCCTGACCTGCAACTCTGACCTGACCTGCACCTCACTGCATCTCTGAATGCACTCCTTGACTGTAACCCTAATTCACCAGACTCAAAACTCACTCAATTTTAATTCCATCCTTCTGACCAATTTAACCCAATTTGTCTGCATCTCTGACTCCACCTTGACCCATTCTAATTGTGTGGTCTCTTTGACTCGCACTTCTGGACTGCAACCCTAATTTTGGACTCTGACCTGCAACTCCATCATAATTTCTAATTTTATTCTTCTGAATATCTCTGACTGTCCCTTGACTGGTATTTCTTTGATCGCACGCACTGATCTGTGGCCTTTGACTGCACTAATCACACTGCAAACTTCACTGTATTCTGACTCTTTAGAATGTGACTTCTGACTCTGGTTCTTCTAATTTGACTTCACCTGCACTTCTAATTTGCAACTTGACTAACCCTGACCATCTCACTCCAGGCCTCTGTTCTGCACTGACTGCACTCTGACCTGGGTGACTCTGACCTGGTCTCTGACTCTGACCACTCTTGACTGCACCCTGGACTGTGTGGTCTCAATTCTCTGACTGTGACTGGACTGTATTCTTGACTGTGACTCTGACTGTGACTCTGACTGCATTCTGACTCTGACTCTGACTCATGACTCGACCGTGACTCTGACTGCAACTCTGACTCTGACTGTAACTCTGACTCTGACTGCTAACTCTGACTGTGACTCTGACTGTCACTCTGGCTATATCTGTTTAGTGACTCTGACTGTGACTCTGACTGTAACTCTGACTGTGACTCTGACTGTAACTCTGACTGTGACTCTGACTGTGACTCTGACTGTAACTCTGACTCTGACTGTAACTCTGACTCTGACTGTAACTCTGACTGTAACTCTGACTGTGACTCTGACTGTAACTCTGACTGTGACTCTGACTGTAACTCTGACTGTAACTCTGACTGTGACTCTGACTGTAACTCTGACTGTGACTCTGACTGTGACTCTGACTGTAACTCTGACTGTGACTCTGACTGTAACTCTGACTGTGACTCTGACTGACTGTGACTCTGACTGTGACTCTGACTGTGACTCTGACTGTATCTCTGACTCTGACTGTAACTCTGACTGTAACTCTGACTGTAACTCTGACTGTGACTCTGACTGTATCTCTGACTGTATCTCTGACTGTGACTCTGACTGTGACTCTGACTGTAACTCTGACTGTATCTCTGACTGTAACTCTGACTGTGACTCTGACTGTATCTCTGACTGACTGTGACTCTGACTGTGACTCTGACTGTATCTCTGACTGTATCTCTGACTGTATCTCTGACTGTATCTCTGACTGTGACTCTGACTGTGACTCTGACTGTGACTCTGACTGTATCTCTGACTCTGACTGTGACTCTGACTGTAACTCTGACTGTATCTCTGACTCTGACTGTGACTCTGACTGTATCTCTGACTGTGACTCTGACTGTGACTCTGACTGTGACTCTGATCTGTATCTCTGACTCTGTGTGACTCTGACTGACTCTGATCACTGTGACTCTGACTGTGACTCTGACTGTGACTCTGACTGTATCTCTGACTCTGACTGTGACTCTGACTGTAACTCTGACTGTATCTCTGACTCTGACTGTGACTCTGACTGTCTCTGACTGTGATCTCTGATTCTGTCTCTGACTGACTGTGACTCGTGACTCTGACTGTATCTCTGACTCTGACTGTGACTCCTGACTGTAACTCTGACTGTGACTCTGACTGTATCTCTGACTGTGACTCTGACTGTATCTCTGACTGTGACTCTGATGGACTCGACTGTGACTCGATCGGCTCCTGACTCTGACTGTGACTGACTGTGACTCTGACTGACTGTGACTCTGACTGTGACTCTGACTGTGACTCTGACTGTATCTCTGACTCTGACTGTGACTTGGACTGTAACTCTGACTGTATCTCTGACTCTGACTGTGACTCTGACTGTATCTCTGACTGTGACTCTGACTGTATCTCTGACTGACTGTGACTCTGACTGTGACTCTGACTGTATCTCTGACTCTGACTGTGACTCTGACTGTAACTCTGACTGTGACTCTGACTGTATCTCTGACTGTGACTCTGACTGTATCTCCTGACTCTGACTGTGACTCTGACTGTGACTCTGACTGACTGTGACTCTGACTGTAACTCTGACTCTGACTGTTTCTCTCTGTCGGAGGTCTGATCTGCTGTTTATAAATGAACACAGATTCAGGCTAATGTCAAACCACTGGCTTCCTCTCTGCTCTCCTTTGAAGTGTACACTACACTGAAGTGGTGTTACGTCGGGTTAACGAGAGGAGAGTGAAGGGAGAAGGGAGGGAGGAGAATAGGAGAGAGAGTGAAGGAGAGGGGAGGGAAGGAGGAGAGGAGAGTGAAGAGAGGAAGGAGAGAGGAGGGAGAGGAGAGAAGGAGAGTGAAGGAGAGGAGGGAGAGGAGAGGAGAGGGAGAGTGAAGGAGCGGAAGGGAGGGAAGGGAGGGGATAGGAGGGATATTAGAGTGAAGGAGGAGAGGGAGAGGAGAGGGAGATAGATGAGAGGAGGAGAGGATATGAAGGAGGAGGGGAGGATAGAGGATATATAGGAGAGGAGAGGAGGATATATAGGATATATATTAGAGGAGAGGAGAGGAGGGAGGGGAGAGGAGGGAGGAGGAGAGTGAAAGAGAGGGGAGGGCAGGAGTGGAGAAGGAGAGGGAGAGTGAATGAGAGGAGGGAGAGGAGACGTCATTATATTGGCATTATTACTACACACACAATATTATTACATATACACATTATGCACACACAATACATACTTGATACATTAATATTAATAATACACATATTTGCATACTTAACATTACTATTTTTAAAATTTCCATTACTACTACTACTTCACATATTGCTCCACACACTATTGGTCAAAACTACATGCACATTACTGTTCATATTACCACACACACGCCTGACATACATTAATAGTCACATTATCTTATTACTTAACTATTTTTAATACTAATATTATACTACGACCACGCCACCACCAATACCAACACTACCACCAATACCAATAATACCACACCAATACCAATACCACCACCAACACCAATACCAATAATTCGTCCACCACCACCACTGAACACCAATACCACCACCAATTAACTTCAATCACCAATACCCAACCATCACCAATACCATCACACCAATTAATACCAATACCACTACCACACTCACACACCATCAGGATTTATTTAGATATATTTTTATATTTAGGAGGGAGAGGAGGAGAGTGAAGGAGAGGGGGAGGAGGATTAGGAGATTATTTTTAAGGGAGATTTTTATTATTAGTGAAGGAGGAGGGAGGGAGGGGAGAGGACAGGAGAGGAGAGGAGGGGAGGGGAGATATTTAGGAGAGTGAAGGGGAGGATTTAGGGATATTAGGAAGTGAAGGAGAGGGGAGGAGATTAGGGAGAGTGAAGAGGAGAGGAGGGAGAGGGGGAGATATTTTTAGAGAGGAGAGGGATTAGGGGAGGGAGGGAGAGGAGAGGAGAGGGGAGGAGGGAGAGGAGAGGAGAGTGAAGGAGGGAGGGGAGAGATTTGAAGGAGAGGGGATGGGATTAGGGATTATTTATAGGAGAGGAGATTTTATAGGATAGGAGGGAGGGGAGGAGGGGAGAGGGAGATAGGAGGTGAAGGGGGAGGGGAGGGGAGGAGAGTGAAGGATTTTAGGGGAGAGTGTGGGAGAGGAGGAGGGGAGAGGAAGGAGAGGAGAGGAGAGGAGAGGAGAGGAGAGGAGAGGAGAGGAGAGGAGAGGGAGGGAGGAGGGAGAGTTTGTGAGTGCGTGCGTGGGTGATGAACGAGTGTTCATTAAGCCTTTAGTGTTCCACCTCAAAAAGAGTTGAGACCAAAGTCGGGCAAAGACTTTCACTAAATGATGGACGACAACCAGTCTAATTAGTCACGATGACTGTAGTAGAGAGGAAAACAAGACTTGGAGAGGAGAGAGGAGTCCCTCTCTAGTGTAGAACAGTTACCTCTCTATATAATACGTCTCTAGGCTGGGTTTCTTGCCTTGGAGAGGAGAGAGAGGTCCTCTCTAGTGTGAACAGTTACCTCTCTATATAATATGTCTCTAGGCTGGGTTTCTGGACTTGGAGAGGAGAGAGAGGAGTCCCTCTCTAGTGTAGAACAGTTGCCTCTCTATATAATACGTCTCTAGGCTGGGTTTCTTGTCTTGGAGAGGAGAGAGGAGTCCCTCTCTAGTGTAGAACAGTTACCTCTCTATATAATATGTCTCTAGGCTGGGTTTCTGACCTTGGAGAGGAGAGAGAGGAGTCCCTCTCTAGTGTAGAACAGTTACCTCTCTATATAATATGTCTCTAGGCTGGGTTTCTGGTCTTGGAAAGGAGAGAGGAGTCCCTCTCTAGTGTAGAACAGCTTTCTTCTATAAATACGTCTCTAGGCTGGGTTTCTGGACTTGGAGAGGAGTCCCTCTCTAGTGTAGAACAGTTACTCTTCTATGTAATACGTCTCTAGGCTGGGTTTCTGGCCTTGGAGAGGAGAGAGAGGAGTCCCTCTCTGAGTGTGAGACCAGTTACCTCTCTATGTCGATCTCTAGGCTGGGTTTCTGGCCTTGGAGGAGAGAGAGAGGAGTCCCTCTCTAGTGTAGAACAGTTACCTCTCTATGTCGTCTCTGGCTGGGTTTCTGGCCTTGGAGAGGAGAGAGAGGAGTCCTCTCTGTGTAGAACAGTTACCTCTCTATATAATACGTCTCTAGGCTGGGTTTCTGGACTTGGAGAGGAGTCCCTCTCTAGTGTAGAACAGTTACCTCTCTATGTAATACGTCTCTAGGCTGGGTTTCTGGCCTTGGAGAGGAGAGAGAGGAGTCCTCTCAGTGTAGAACAGTTACCTCTCTATGTAATACGTCTCTAGGCTGGGTTTCTGGCCTTGGAGAGGAGAGAGAGGAGTCCTCTCTAGTGTAGAACAGTTACCTCTCTGTAATACGTCTCTAGGCTGGGTTTCTGGCCTTGGAGAGGAGAGAGAGTCCTCTAGTGTAGAACAGTTGCCTCTCTATATAATACGTCTCTAGGCTGGGTTTCTTGTCTTGGAGAGGAGAGAGTCCCTCTCTGTGCAGAACAGTTACCTCTATATATAATACATCTCTAGGCTGGGTTTCTGGCCTTGGAGAGGAGAGAGGAGTCCCTCTCTAGTGTAGAACAGTTCCCTCTCTATATAATACATCTCTAGGCTGGGTTTCTGGCCTTGGAGAGGAGAGAGGAGTCCCTCTCTAGTGTAGAACAGTTACCTCTCTATATAATACGTCTCTAGGCTGGGTTTCTGACCTTGGAGAGGAGAGAGGAGTCCCTCTCTAGTGTAGAACAGTTACCTCTCTATATAATACGTCTCTAGCTGGGTTTGAGTGTGTGTGCGCCTCGTGACTTGGTGTGTATCCAGGTATCGGTGTGTTGCCAGGCGCGCAGCCATCTGTTACATCAAGACACCATGAGTCGACTTTGACCTGTGTCTGTGTTTATACAACCGTCAGAAACGTCACTACAAGATTCTCTCTCTGTCTCTCTCTGTCTGTCTCTCTCTCTCTGTCTCTCTCTGTCTCTCTCTCTCTATGTCTCTCTGTCTCTCTCTCTCTCTCTCTCTCTGTCTCTCTCTCTCTCTCTCTCTCTCTCTCTGTCTCTCTGTCTCTGTCTCTGTCTCTGTCTCTCTCTCTCTGTCTCTCTCTCTCTCTGTCTCTCTCTCTCTCTCTGTCTCTCTCTCTCTGTCTCTCCCTCTCTCTCTCCGTCTCTCTCCGTCTCTCTCCGTCTCTCTCCGTCTCTGTCCGTCTCTCCCTCTCTCTCTGTCTCTCTCTCTCTGTCTCTCTCTCTGTCTCTCTCTCTCTCTCTCTGTCTCTCTGTCTCTGTCTCTCTCTCTGTCTCTCTCTCTCTCTCTGTCTCTCTGTCTCTGTCTCTGTCTCTGTCTCTCTCTCTGTCTCTCTCTCTCTCTCTGTCTCTCTCCGTCTCTCCGTCTCTCTCTCTCTCTCTCTCTGTCTCTCTCTCTGTCTCTCCCTCTCCCCTCTCCGTCTCTCTCCGTCTCTCTCTGTCTCTTCTCCCGTCTCTCTCTCTCTCTGTCTCTCTCCGTCTCTCCCTGTCTCTCCGTCTCTCCCTCTCTCTCTCTCCTCTCTCTAGATAATATATAAAGTGAATATATAAAGTAAAATAAACAATAAAATGAACAGTAAACATTACACATACAGAAGTTTCAAAACAATAAAGACATTACAAATGTCATATTTATATATATATACAGTGTTTTAACAACAATCTTGCTGCTGTGATGGCACACTGTGGAATTTCACCCAGTAGATATGGGAGTTTATCAAAATTGGATTTGTTTTCGAATTCTTTGTGGATCTGTGTAATCTGAGGGAAATATGTCTCTCTAATATGGTCATACATTGGGCAGGAGGTTAGGAAGTGCAGCTCAGTTTCCACCTCATTTTGTGGGCAGTGAGCGCATAGCCTGTCTTCTCTTGAGAGCCATGTCTGCCTACGGCGGCCTTTCTCAATAGCAAGGCTATGCTCACTGAGTCTGTACATAGTCAAAGCTTTCCTTAATTTTGGGTCAGTCACAGTGGTCAGGTATTCTGCCGCTGTGTACTCTCTGTTTAGGGCCAAATAGCATTCTAGTTTGCTCTGTTTTTTTGTTAATTCTTTCTTTCTCTCTCTCTCTCTCTCTCTCTCTCTCTCTCTCTCTGTTTCTCTCTCTCTGTCTCTCTCTGTCTCTCTCTCTGTCTCTCTCATTCTCTCTGTCTCTCTCTCTCAAACCTAATCTCTCTAATTCTCTCTCTCTGTCCGTCCTAGTCTCTCTCCCTCTCTGTCTGTCCAAGTCTCTCTCCATCTCTCTCTCTCTCTCTGTCTGTCCTAGTCTCTCTCCATCTCTCTTTCTCTCTCTCTCTGTCCCCTCCTAGTCTCTCTCCATCTCTCTCTCTCTGTCCCTCCTTGTCTCACTCTCTTCTTCTCTCTCTCCATCTCTCTCTCTCTATTGCTCCACATGCGGTCCAGTGGAATCCTTGCTCTGAGCCGCGTTACTTAGCAACCAGAACACATCAGAACCTGTCAAGGAGAGAGAGAGAGATGGAGAGACGTATAACAGAGAGATGGAGAGAGACGTATAACAGAGAGATGGAGAGACGTATAACAGAGAGATGGAGAGACGTATAACAGAGAGATGGAGAGACGATAACAGAGAGATGGAGAGACGTATAACAGAGAGATGGAGAGACGTATAACAGAGAGATGGAGAGAGCGTATAACAGAGATGGAGAGACGTATAACAGAGAGAGATGGAGAGACGATAACAGAGAGATGGAGAGACGTATAACAGAGAGATGGAGAGACGGAGAGAGATGGAGACGATGGAGAGATGGAGAGACGTATAACAGAGAGATGGAGAGACGTATAACAGAGAGATGGAGAGACGTATAACAGAGAGATGGAGAGACGTATAACAGAGAGATGGAGAGACGTATAACAGAGAGATGGAGAGACGTATAACAGAGAGATGGAGAGACGTATAACAGAGAGATGGAGAGACGATAACAGAGATGGAGGAGACGATAAGAGAGATGGAGAGACGTATAAGAGAGAGATGGAGAGACGTATAACAGAGAGATGGAGAGACGTATAAACAGAGAGATGGAGAGACGTATAACAGAGAGATGGAGATAACAGAGAGATGAGACGTATAACAGAGAGATGGAGAGACGATAACAGAGAGATGGAGAGACGTATAACAGAGAGATGGAGAGACGTATAACAGAGAGATGGAGAGAGACGTATAACAGAGAGATGGAGAGACGTATAACAGAGAGATGGAGAGACGTATAACAGAGATGGAGAGACGTATAACAGAGAGATGGAGAGACGTATAACAGAGAGATGGAGAGACGTATAACAGAGAGATGGAGAGACGTATAACAGAGATGGAGAGACGTATAACAGAGAGATGGAGAGACGATATAAGAGAGATGGAGAGACGTATAACAGAGAGATGGAGAGAGACGTATAACAGAGAGATGGAGAGACGTATAACAGAGAGATGGAGACAGAGTATAACAGAGAGATGGAGAGATAACAGAGATATAACAGAGAGATGGAGAGACGTATAACAGAGAGATGGAGAGACGTATAACAGAGATGGAGAGACGTGTAACAGAGAGATCGAGGAAGCGTATAACAGAGAGATGGAGAGACGTATAACAGAGAGATGGAGAGACGTATAACAGAGAGATGGAGAGACGTATAACAGAGAGATGGAGAGACGATAACAGAGAGATGGAGAGAGACGTATAACAGAGAGATGGAGAGACGATAACAGAGATGGAGAGACGATAACAAAGAGATGGAGAGACGTATAACAGAGAGATGGAGAGACGTATAACAGAGAGATGGAGAGACGTATAACAGAGAGATGGAGAGACGTATAACAGAGAGATGGAGAGACGTATAACAGAGAGATGGAGAGAGACGTATAACAGAGAGATGGAGAGACGTATAACAGAGAGATGGAGAGACGTATAACAGAGAGATGGAGAGACGTATAACAGAGAGATGGAGAGACGTATAACAGAGAGATGGAGAGACGTATAACAGAGAGATGGAGAGACGTATAACAGAGATATGGAGAGACGTATAACAGAGAGATGGAGAGACGTATAACAGAGATATGAAAGATGAAAACAAGTCTCTGTCTGAAAACACCTCGTCAACAATCTGTCTGTCTGTCTGTCTGTATGTCTGTCTGTCTGTCTGTCTGTCTGTCTGTCTGTCTGTAATACTGTGTTCACTTTCGTACAGAGGGATTTGATATTGCATCATTTAAAACTCTACACATGAAACACACTACATAGATAGATAGAGACTCTGCAGGCCGAGGTCCCAGTAGTTAATTAACAGATAGATAGAGACTCTGCAGGCTGAGGTCCCAGTAGTTAACTAACAGATAGATAGAGACTCTGCAGGCTGAGGTCCCAGTAGTTAGCTAACAGATAGATAGAGACTCTGCAGGCTGAGGTCCCAGTAGTTAACTAACAGATAGATAGAGACCGAGGTCCCAGTAGTTAACTAACAGATAGATAGAGACTCTGCAGGCTGAGGTCCCAGTAGTTAACTAACAGATAGATAGAGACTCTGCAGGCTGAGGTCCCAGTAGTTAGCTAACAGATAGATAGAGACTCTGCAGGTTGAGGTCCCAGTAGTTAACTAACAGATAGATAGAGACTCTGCAGGCCGAGGTCCCAGTAGTTAACTAACAGATAGATAGAGACCGAGGTCCCAGTAGTTAACTAACAGATAGATAGAGACTCTGCAGGCTGAGGTCCCAGTAGTTAGCTAACAGATAGATAGAGACTCTGCAGGCTGAGGTCCCAGTAGTTAACTAACAGATAGATAGAGACTCTGCAGGCCGAGGTCCCAGTAGTTAACTAACAGATAGATAGAGACTCTGCAGGCTGAGGTCCCAGTAGTTAACTAACAGATAGATAGAGACCGAGGTCCCAGTAGTTAACTGACAGATAGATAGAGACCGAGGTCCCAGTAGTTAACTAACAGATAGATAGAGACTCTGCAGGCTGAGGTCCCAGTAGTTAACTAACAGATAGATAGAGACCGAGGTCCCAGTAGTTAACTAACAGATAGATAGAGACTCTGCAGGCCGAGGTCCCAGTAGTTAACTAACAGATAGATAGAGACTCTGCAGGCTGAGGTCCCAGTAGTTAACTAACAGATAGATAGAGACCGAGGTCCCAGTAGTTAGCTAACAGATAGATAGAGACTCTGCAGGCTGAGGTCCCAGTAGTTAGCTAACAGATAGATAGAGACCGAGGTCCCAGTAGTTAACTAACAGATAGATAGAGACCGAGGTCCCAGTAGTTAACTAACAGATAGATAGAGACCGAGGTCCCAGTGGTTAGCTAACAGATAGATAGAGACCGAGGTCCCAGTAGTTAACTAACAGATAGATAGAGACTCTGCAGGCTGAGGTCCCAGTAGTTAGCTAACAGATAGATAGAGACCGAGGTCCCAGTAGTTAGCTAACAGATAGATAGAGACCGAGGTCCCAGTAGTTAACTAACAGATAGATAGAGACTGAGGTCCCAGTAGTTAACTAACAGATAGATAGAGACTCTGCAGGCTGAGGTCCCAGTAGTTAGCTAACAGATAGATAGAGACTCTGCAGGCTGAGGTCCCAGTAGTTAGCTAACAGATAGATAGAGACTCTGCAGGCTGAGGTCCCAGTAGTTAACTAACAGATAGATAAAGACTCTGCAGGCTGAGGTCCCAGTAGTTAACTAACAGATAGATAGAGACTCTGCAGGCCGAGGTCCCAGTACTTAACTAACAGATAGATAGAGACCGACGTCCCAGTAGTTAGCTAACAGATAGATAGAGACTCTGCAGGCTGAGGTCCCAGTAGTTAACTAACAGATAGATAGAGACAGAGGTCCCAGTAGTTAGCTAACAGATAGATAGAGACTGAGGTCCCAGTAGTTAACTAACAGATAGATAGAGACTCTGCAGGCCGAGGTCCCAGTAGTTAATTAACAGATAGATAGAGACTCTGCAGGCTGAGGTCCCAGTAGTTAGCTAACAGATAGATAGAGACTCTGCAGGCTGAGGTCCCAGTAGTTAACTAACAGATAGATAGAGACTCTGCAGGCCGATGTCCCAGTAGTTAGCTAACAGATAAATAGAGACTCTGCAGGCCGAGGTCCCAGTAGTTAGCTAACAGATAGATAGAGACCGAGGTCCCAGTAGTTAACTAACAGATAGATAGAGACTCTGCAGGCCGAGGTCCCAGTAGTTAACTAGATAGATAGATCCCAGAGTTAACTAACAGATAGATAGAGACAGAGGTCCCAGTAGTTAACTAACAGATAGATAGAGACTCTGCAGGCTGAGGTCCCAGTAGTTAACTAACAGATAGGTAGAGACTCTGCAGGCTGAGGTCCCAGTAGTTAGCTAACAGATAGATAGAGACTCTGCAGGCTGAGGTCCCAGTAGTTAGCTAACAGATAGATAGAGACTCTGCAGGCTGAGGTCCCAGTAGTTAGCTAACAGATAGATAGAGACCGAGGTCCCAGTGGTTAACTAACAGATAGATAGAGACAGAGGTCCCAGTAGTTAACTAACAGATAGATAGAGACCGATAGAGAACTAACAGATAGATAGAGACTGAGGTCCCAGTAGTTAACTAACAGATAGATAGAGACTCTGCAGGCTGAGGTCCCAGTAGTTAACTAACAGATAGATAGAGACTCTGCAGGCTGAGGTCCCAGTAGTTAACTAACAGATAGATAGAGACTCTGCAGGCCGAGGTCCCAGTAGTTAACTAACAGATAGATAGAGACTCTGCAGGCCGAGGTCCCAGTAGTTAACTAACAGATAGATAGAGACCGAGGTCCCAGTAGTTAACTAACAGATAGATAGAGACTCTGCAGGCCGAGGTCCCAGTAGTTAACTAACAGATAGATAGAGACCGAGGTCCCAGTAGTTAACTAACAGATAGATAGAGACAGAGGTCCCAGTAGTTAACTAACAGATAGATAGAGACTCTGCAGGCTGAGGTCCCAGTAGTTAGCTAACAGATAGATAGAGACCGAGGTCCCAGTAGTTAACTAACAGATAGATAGAGACTCTGCAGGCCGAGGTCCCAGTAGTTAACTAACAGATAGATAGAGACCGAGGTCCCAGTGGTTAACTAACAGATAGATAGAGACAGAGGTCCCAGTAGTTAACTAACAGATAGATAGAGACAGAGGTCCCAGTAGTTAACTAACAGATAGATAGAGACTCTGCAGGCTGAGGTCCCAGTAGTTAACTAACAGATAGATAGAGACCGAGGTCCCAGTAGTTAACTAACAGATAGATAGAGACTCTGCAGGCTGAGGTCCCAGTAGTTAACTAACAGATAGATAGAGACTCTGCAGGCTGAGGTCCCAGTAGTTAGCTAACAGATAGATAGAGACTCTGCAGGTTGAGGTCCCAGTAGTTAACTAACAGATAGATAGAGACTCTGCAGGCCGAGGTCCCAGTAGTTAACTAACAGATAGATAGAGACCGAGGTCCCAGTAGTTAACTAACAGATAGATAGAGACTCTGCAGGCTGAGGTCCCAGTAGTTAGCTAACAGATAGATAGAGACTCTGCAGGCTGAGGTCCCAGTAGTTAACTAACAGATAGATAGAGACTCTGCAGGCTGAGGTCCCAGTAGTTAACTAACAGATAGATATAGACTCTGCAGGCTGAGGTCCCAGTAGTTAACTAACAGATAGATAGAGACCGAGGTCCCAGTAGTTAACTGACAGATAGATAGAGACCGAGGTCCCAGTAGTTAACTAACAGATAGATAGAGACTCTGCAGGCTGAGGTCCCAGTAGTTAACTAACAGATAGATAGAGACCGAGGTCCCAGTAGTTAACTAACAGATAGATAGAGACTCTGCAGGCCGAGGTCCCAGTAGTTAACTAACAGATAGATAGAGACTCTGCAGGCTGAGGTCCCAGTAGTTAGCTAACAGATAGATAGAGACCGAGGTCCCAGTAGTTAGCTAACAGATAGATAGAGACTCTGCAGGCTGAGGTCCCAGTAGTTAGCTAACAGATAGATAGAGACCGAGGTCCCAGTAGTTAACTAACAGATAGATAGAGACCGAGGTCCCAGTAGTTAACTAACAGATAGATAGAGACCGAGGTCCCAGTGGTTAGCTAACAGATAGATAGAGACCGAGGTCCCAGTAGTTAACTAACAGATAGATAGAGACTCTGCAGGCTGAGGTCCCAGTAGTTAGCTAACAGATAGATAGAGACCGAGGTCCCAGTAGTTAGCTAACAGATAGATAGAGACTGAGGTCCCAGTAGTTAACTAACAGATAGATAGAGACTGAGGTCCCAGTAGTTAACTAACAGATAGATAGAGACTCTGCAGGCTGAGGTCCCAGTAGTTAGCTAACAGATAGATAGAGACTCTGCAGGCTGAGGTCCCAGTAGTTAGCTAACAGATAGATAGAGACTCTGCAGGCTGAGGTCCCAGTAGTTAACTAACAGATAGATAGAGACTCTGCAGGCTGAGGTCCCAGTAGTTAACTATCAGATAGATAGAGACTCTGCAGGCCGAGGTCCCAGTAGTTAACTAACAGATAGATAGAGACCGACGTCCCAGTAGTTAGCTAACAGATAGATAGAGACTGAGGTCCCAGTAGTTAACTAACAGATAGATAGAGACTCTGCAGGCCGAGGTCCCAGTAGTTAATTAACAGATAGATAGAGACTCTGCAGGCTGAGGTCCCAGTAGTTAGCTAACAGATAGATAGAGACTCTGCAGGCTGAGGTCCCAGTAGTTAACTAACAGATAGATAGAGACTCTGCAGGCCGATGTCCCAGTAGTTAGCTAACAGATAGATAGAGACTCTGCAGGCCGAGGTCCCAGTAGTTAGCTAACAGATAGATAGAAACCGAGGTCCCAGTAGTTAACTAACAGATAGATAGAGACTCTGCAGGCTGAGGTCCCAGTAGTTAACTAACAGATAGATAGAGACTCTGCAGGCTGAGGTCCCAGTAGTTAACTAACAGATAGATAGAGACTCTGCAGGCTGAGGTCCCAGTAGTTAGCTAACAGATAGATAGAGACCGAGGTCCCAGTAGTTAACTAACAGATAGATAGAGACTCTGCAGGCCGAGGTCCCAGTAGTTAACTAACAGATAGATAGAGACCGAGGTCCCAGTAGTTAACTAACAGATAGATAGAGACAGAGGTCCCAGTAGTTAACTAACAGATAGATAGAGACTCTGCAGGCTGAGGTCCCAGTAGTTAACTAACAGATAGGTAGAGACTCTGCAGGCTGAGGTCCCAGTAGTTAGCTAACAGATAGATAGAGACTCTGCAGGCTGAGGTCCCAGTAGTTAGCTAACAGATAGATAGAGAGGCCGAGGTCCCAGTGGTTAACTAACAGATAGATAGAGACAGAGGTCCCAGTAGTTAACTAACAGATAGATAGAGACCGAGGTCCCAGTAGTTAACTAACAGATAGATAGAGACCGAGGTCCCAGTAGTTAACTAACAGATAGATAGAGACTCTGCAGGCTGAGGTCCCAGTAGTTAACTAACAGATAGATAGAGACTCTGCAGGCTGAGGTCCCAGTAGTTAGCTAACAGATAGATAGAGACTCTGCAGGCTGAGGTCCCAGTAGTTAGCTAACAGATAGGTAGAGACTCTGCAGGCTGAGGTCCCAGTAGTTAGCTAACAGATAGATAGAGACCGAGGTCCCAGTGGTTAACTAACAGATAGATAGAGACAGAGGTCCCAGTAGTTAACTAACAGATAGATAGAGACCGAGGTCCCAGTAGTTAACTAACAGATAGATAGAGACCGAGGTCCCAGTAGTTAACTAACAGATAGATAGAGACTCTGCAGGCTGAGGTCCCAGTAGTTAACTAACAGATAGATAGAGACTCTGCAGGCTGAGGTCCCAGTAGTTAACTAACAGATAGATAGAGACTCTGCAGGCTGAGGTCCCAGTAGTTAACTAACAGATAGATAGAGACTCTGCAGGCCGAGGTCCCAGTAGTTAACTAACAGATAGATAGAGACCGAGGTCCCAGTAGTTAACTAACAGATAGATAGAGACTCTGCAGGCCGAGGTCCCAGTAGTTAACTAACAGATAGATAGAGACCGAGGTCCCAGTAGTTAACTAACAGATAGATAGAGACTCTGCAGGCTGAGGTCCCAGTAGTTAACTAACAGATAGATAGAGACTCTGCAGGCTGAGGTCCCAGTAGTTAACTAACAGATAGATAGAGACTCTGCAGGCCGAGGTCCCAGTAGTTAACTAACAGATAGATAGAGACTCTGCAGGCTGAGGTCCCAGTAGTTAACTAACAGATAGATATAGACTCTGCAGGCTGAGGTCCCAGTAGTTAACTAACAGATAGATAGAGACCGAGGTCCCAGTAGTTAACTGACAGATAGATAGAGACCGAGGTCCCAGTAGTTAACTAACAGATAGATAGAGACTCTGCAGGCTGAGGTCCCAGTAGTTAACTAACAGATAGATAGAGACCGAGGTCCCAGTAGTTAACTAACAGATAGATAGAGACTCTGCAGGCCGAGGTCCCAGTAGTTAACTAACAGATAGATAGAGACTCTGCAGGCTGAGGTCCCAGTAGTTAGCTAACAGATAGATAGAGACCGAGGTCCCAGTAGTTAGCTAACAGATAGATAGAGACTCTGCAGGCTGAGGTCCCAGTAGTTAGCTAACAGATAGATAGAGACCGAGGTCCCAGTAGTTAACTAACAGATAGATAGAGACCGAGGTCCCAGTAGTTAACTAACAGATAGATAGAGACCGAGGTCCCAGTGGTTAGCTAACAGATAGATAGAGACCGAGGTCCCAGTAGTTAACTAACAGATAGATAGAGACTCTGCAGGCTGAGGTCCCAGTAGTTAGCTAACAGATAGATAGAGACCGAGGTCCCAGTAGTTAGCTAACAGATAGATAGAGACTGAGGTCCCAGTAGTTAACTAACAGATAGATAGAGACTGAGGTCCCAGTAGTTAACTAACAGATAGCTGCAGGCTGAGGTCCCAGTAGTTAGCTAACAGATAGATAGAGACTCTGCAGGCTGAGGTCCCAGTAGTTAGCTAACAGATAGATAGAGACTCTGCAGGCTGAGGTCCCAGTAGTTAACTAACAGATAGATAAAGACTCTGCAGGCTGAGGTCCCAGTAGTTAACTATCAGATAGATAGAGACTCTGCAGGCCGAGGTCCCAGTAGTTAACTAACAGATAGATAGAGACCGACGTCCCAGTAGTTAGCTAACAGATAGATAGAGACTGAGGTCCCAGTAGTTAACTAACAGATAGATAGAGACTCTGCAGGCCGAGGTCCCAGTAGTTAATTAACAGATAGATAGAGACTCTGCAGGCTGAGGTCCCAGTAGTTAGCTAACAGATAGATAGAGACTCTGCAGGCTGAGGTCCCAGTAGTTAACTAACAGATAGATAGAGACTCTGCAGGCCGATGTCCCAGTAGTTAGCTAACAGATAGATAGAGACTCTGCAGGCCGAGGTCCCAGTAGTTAGCTAACAGATAGATAGAAACCGAGGTCCCAGTAGTTAACTAACAGATAGATAGAGACTCTGCAGGCTGAGGTCCCAGTAGTTAACTAACAGATAGATAGAGACTCTGCAGGCTGAGGTCCCAGTAGTTAACTAACAGATAGATAGAGACTCTGCAGGCTGAGGTCCCAGTAGTTAGCTAACAGATAGATAGAGACCGAGGTCCCAGTAGTTAACTAACAGATAGATAGAGACTCTGCAGGCCGAGGTCCCAGTAGTTAACTAACAGATAGATAGAGACCGAGGTCCCAGTAGTTAACTAACAGATAGATAGAGACAGAGGTCCCAGTAGTTAACTAACAGATAGATAGAGACTCTGCAGGCTGAGGTCCCAGTAGTTAGCTAACAGATAGATAGAGACTCTGCAGGCTGAGGTCCCAGTAGTTAGCTAACAGATAGGTAGAGACTCTGCAGGCTGAGGTCCCAGTAGTTAGCTAACAGATAGATAGAGACCGAGGTCCCAGTGGTTAACTAACAGATAGATAGAGACAGAGGTCCCAGTAGTTAACTAACAGATAGATAGAGACCGAGGTCCCAGTAGTTAACTAACAGATAGATAGAGACAGAGGTCCCAGTAGTTAACTAACAGATAGATAGAGACTCTGCAGGCTGAGGTCCCAGTAGTTAACTAACAGATAGGTAGAGACTCTGCAGGCTGAGGTCCCAGTAGTTAGCTAACAGATAGATAGAGACTCTGCAGGCTGAGGTCCCAGTAGTTAGCTAACAGATAGGTAGAGACTCTGCAGGCTGAGGTCCCAGTAGTTAGCTAACAGATAGATAGAGACCGAGGTCCCAGTGGTTAACTAACAGATAGATAGAGACAGAGGTCCCAGTAGTTAACTAACAGATAGATAGAGACCGAGGTCCCAGTAGTTAACTAACAGATAGATAGAGACCGAGGTCCCAGTAGTTAACTAACAGATAGATAGAGACTCTGCAGGCTGAGGTCCCAGTAGTTAACTAACAGATAGATAGAGACTCTGCAGGCTGAGGTCCCAGTAGTTAACTAACAGATAGATAGAGACTCTGCAGGCCGAGGTCCCAGTAGTTAACTAACAGATAGATAGAGACTCTGCAGGCCGAGGTCCCAGTAGTTAACTAACAGATAGATAGAGACCGAGGTCCCAGTAGTTAACTAACAGATAGATAGAGACTCTGCAGGCGAGGTCCCAGTAGTTAACTAACAGATAGATAGAGACCGAGGTCCCAGTAGTTAACTAACAGATAGATAGAGACAGAGGTCCCAGTAGTTAACTAACAGATAGATAGAGACTCTGCAGGCTGAGGTCCCAGTAGTTAGCTAACAGATAGATAGAGACCGAGGTCCCAGTAGTTAACTAACAGATAGATAGAGACTCTGCAGGCCGAGGTCCCAGTAGTTAACTAACAGATAGATAGAGACCCCCAGTGGTTAACTAACAGATAGATAGAGACAGAGGTCCCAGTAGTTAACTAACAGATAGATAGAGACAGAGGTCCCAGTAGTTAACTAACAGATAGATAGAGACTCTGCAGGCTGAGGTCCCAGTAGTTAACTAACAGATAGATAGAGACCGAGGTCCCAGTAGTTAACTAACAGATAGATAGAGACTCTGCAGGCTGAGGTCCCAGTAGTTAACTAACAGATAGATAGAGACTCTGCAGGCTGAGGTCCCAGTAGTTAGCTAACAGATAGATAGAGACTCTGCAGGTTGAGGTCCCAGTAGTTAACTAACAGATAGATAGAGACTCTGCAGGCCGAGGTCCCAGTAGTTAACTAACAGATAGATAGAGACCGAGGTCCCAGTAGTTAACTAACAGATAGATAGAGACTCTGCAGGCTGAGGTCCCAGTAGTTAACTAACAGATAGATAGAGACTCTGCAGGCTGAGGTCCCAGTAGTTAACTAACAGATAGATAGAGACTCTGCAGGCTGAGTCCCAGTAGTTAACTAACAGATAGATAGAGACTCTGCAGGCTGAGGTCCCAGTAGTTAACTAACAGATAGATAGAGACCGACCCAGTAGTTAACTGACAGATAGATGAGGTCCCAGTAGTTAACTAACAGATAGATAGAGACTCTGCAGGCTGAGGTCCCAGTAGTTAACTAACAGATAGATAGAGACCGAGGTCCCAGTAGTTAACTAACAGATAGATAGAGACTCTGCAGGCCGAGGTCCCAGTAGTTAACTAACAGATAGATAGAGACTCTGCAGGCTGAGGTCCCAGATAGATTAACTAACAGATAGATAGAGACTCTGCAGGCTGAGGTCCCAGTAGTTAACTAACAGATAGATAGAGACCGAGGTCCCAGTAGTTAACTAACAGATAGATAGAGACTCTGCAGGCTGAGGTCCCAGTAGTTAACTAACAGATAGATAGAGACTCTGGTTAGCAGGCCGAGGTCCCAGTAGTTAACTAACAGATAGATAGAGACTCTGCAGGCTGAGGTCCCAGTAGTTAACTAACAGATAGATAGAGACCTGAGGTCCCAGTAGTTAACTAACAGATAGATAGAGACTGAGGTCCCAGTAGTTAACTAACAGATAGATAGAGACTGAGGTCCCAGTAGTTAACTAACAGATAGATAGAGACTCTGCAGGTCCCAGTAGTTAACTAACAGATAGATAGAGACTCTGCAGGCTGAGGTCCCAGTAGTTAGCTAACAGATAGATAGAGACTCTGCAGGCTGAGGTCCCAGTAGTTAACTAACAGATAGATAGAGACTCTGCAGGCTGAGGTCCCAGTAGTTAACTAACAGATAGATAGAGACTCTGCAGGCCGAGGTCCCAGTAGTTAACTAACAGATAGATAGAGACCGAGGTCCCAGTAGTTAACTAACAGATAGATAGAGACTCTGCAGGCCGAGGTCCCAACTAACAGAGGTCCCAGTAGTTAACTAACAGATAGATAGAGACTCTGCAGGCTGAGGTCCCAGTAGTTAACTAACAGATAGATAGAGACCAGATAGATAGAGACTGGTTAACTAACAGATAGATAGAGACTAACAGATAGATAGAGACTGAGGTCCCAGTAGTTAACTAACAGATAGATAGAGACTCTGCAGGCTGAGGTCCCAGTAGTTAACTAACAGATAGATAGAGACTCTGCAGGCTGAGGTCCCAGTAGTTAACTAACAGATAGATAGAGACTCTGCAGGCTGAGGTCCCAGTAGTTAGCTAACAGATAGATAGAGACTCTGCAGGTTGAGGTCCCAGTAGTTAACTAACAGATAGATAGAGACTCTGCAGGCCGAGGTCCCAGTAGTTAACTAACAGATAGATAGAGACCGAGGTCCCAGTAGTTAACTAACAGATAGATAGAGACTCTGCAGGCTGAGGTCCCAGTAGTTAGCTAGTTAAGACTCTAACCCAGAGTTAGATAGAGACTCTGCAGGCTGAGGTCCCAGTAGTTAACTAACAGATAGATAGAGACTCTGCAGGCTGAGGTCCCAGTAGTTAACTAACAGATAGATAGAGACCGAGGTCCCAGTAGTTAACTGACAGATAGATAGAGACCGAGGTCCCAGTAGTTAACTAACAGATAGATAGAGACTCTGCAGGCTGAGGTCCCAGTAGTTAACTAACAGATAGATAGAGACCGAGGTCCCAGTAGTTAACTAACAGATAGATAGAGACTCTGCAGGCCGAGGTCCCAGTAGTTAACTAACAGATAGATAGAGACTCTGCAGGCTGAGGTCCCAGTAGTTAACTAACAGATAGATAGAGACCGAGGTCCCAGTAGTTAGTAACAGATAGATAGAGACTCTGCAGGCTGAGGTCCCAGTAGTTAGCTAACAGATAGATAGAGACCGAGGTCCCAGTAGTTAACTAACAGATAGATAGAGACCGAGGTCCCAGTAGTTAACTAACAGATAGATAGAGACCGAGGTCCCAGTGGTTAGCTAACAGATAGATAGAGACCGAGGTCCCAGTAGTTAACTAACAGATAGATAGAGACTCTGCAGGCTGAGGTCCCAGTAGTTAGCTAACAGATAGATAGAGACCGAGGTCCCAGTAGTTAGCTAACAGATAGATGAGACTGAGGTCCCAGTAGTTAACTAACAGATAGATAGAGACTCTGCAGGTCCCAGTAGTTAACTAACAGATAGATAGAGACTCTGCAGGCTGAGGTCCCAGTAGTTAGCTAACAGATAGATAGAGACTCTGCAGGCTGAGGTCCCAGTAGTTAGCTAACAGATAGATAGAGACTCTGCAGGCTGAGGTCCCAGTAGTTAACTAACAGATAGATAAAGACTCTGCAGGCTGAGGTCCCAGTAGTTAAGACTATCTAACAGATAGATAGAGACTCTGCAGGCTGAGGTCCCAGTAGTTAACTAACAGATAGATAGAGACAGAGGTCCCAGTAGTTAGCTAACAGATAGATAGAGACTCCCAGTAGTTAACTAACAGATAGATAGAGACTCTGCAGGCCGAGGTCCCAGTAGTTAACTAACAGATAGATAGAGACTCTGCAGGCTGAGGTCCCAGTAGTTAGCTAACAGATAGATAGAGACTCTGCAGGCTGAGGTCCCAGTAGTTAACTAACAGATAGATAGAGACTCTGCAGGCCGATGTCCCAGTAGTTAGCTAACAGATAGATAGAGACTCTGCAGGCCGAGGTCCCAGTAGTTAGCTAACAGATAGATAGAAACCGAGGTCCCAGTAGTTAACTAACAGATAGATAGAGACTCTGCAGGCTGAGGTCCCAGTAGTTAACTAACAGATAGATAGAGACTCTGCAGGCTGAGGTCCCAGTAGTTAACTAACAGATAGATAGAGACTCTGCAGGCTGAGGTCCCAGTAGTTAGCTAACAGATAGATAGAGACCGAGGTCCCAGTAGTTAACTAACAGATAGATAGAGACTCTGCAGGCCGAGGTCCCAGTAGTTAACTAACAGATAGATAGAGACCGAGGTCCCAGTAGTTAACTAACAGATAGATAGAGACAGAGGTCCCAGTAGTTAACTAACAGATAGATAGAGACTCTGCAGGCTGAGGTCCCAGTAGTTAGCTAACAGATAGGTAGAGACTCTGCAGGCTGAGGTCCCAGTAGTTAACTAACAGATAGATAGAGACTCTGCAGGCTGAGGTCCCAGTAGTTAACTAACAGATAGATAGAGACCGAGGTCCCAGTGGTTAACTAACAGATAGATAGAGACAGAGGTCCCAGTAGTTAACTAACAGATAGATAGAGACCGAGGTCCCAGTAGTTAACTAACAGATAGATAGAGACTCTGCAGGCTGAGGTCCCAGTAGTTAACTAACAGATAGATAGAGACTCTGCAGGCTGAGGTCCCAGTAGTTAACTAACAGATAGATAGAGACTCTGCAGACCGAGGTCCCAGTAGTTAACTAACAGATAGATAGAGACTCTGCAGGCTGGGTCCCAGTAGTTAACTAACAGATAGATAGAGACCGAGGTCCCAGTAGTTAACTAACAGATAGATAGAGACTCTGCAGGCCGAGGTCCCAGTAGTTAACTAACAGATAGATAGAGACTCTGAGGTCCCAGTGTTAACTAACAGATAGATCCCAGTAGTTAACTAACAGATAGATAGAGACTCTGCAGGCTGAGGTCCCAGTAGTTAGCTAACAGATAGATAGAGACCGAGGTCCCAGTAGTTAACTAACAGATAGATAGAGACTCTGCAGGCCGAGGTCCCAGTAGTTAACTAACAGATAGATAGAGACTCTGAGGTCCCAGTGGTTAGTAGATAGCAGAGGTAACAGATAGATAGAGACAGAGGTCCCAGTAGTTAACTAACAGATAGATAGAGACTCTGCAGGCTGAGGTCCCAGTAGTTAACTAACAGATAGATAGAGACCGAGGTCCCAGTAGTTAACTAACAGATAGATAGAGACTCTGCAGGCTGAGTCCCAGTAGTTAACTAACAGATAGATAGAGACTCTGCAGGCTGAGGTCCCAGTAGTTAACTAACAGATAGATAGAGACTCTGCAGGTTGAGGTCCCAGTAGTTAACTAACAGATAGATAGAGACTCTGCAGGCTGAGGTCCCAGTAGTTAACTAACAGATAGATAGAGACCGAGGTCCCAGTAGTTAACTAACAGATAGATAGAGACTCTGCAGGCTGAGGTCCCAGTAGTTAACTAACAGATAGATAGAGACTCTGCAGGCTGAGGTCCCAGTAGTTAACTAACAGATAGATAGAGACTCTGCAGGCCGAGGTCCCAGTAGTTAACTAACAGATAGATAGAGACTCTGCAGGCTGAGGTCCCAGTAGTTAACTAACAGATAGATAGAGACCGAGGTCCCAGTAGTTAACTAACAGATAGATAGAGACTCTGCAGGCTGAGGTCCCAGTAGTTAACTAACAGATAGATAGAGACCGAGGTCCCAGTAGTTAACTAACAGATAGATAGAGACAGAGGTCCCAGTAGTTAACTAACAGATAGATAGAGACTCCCAGTGGTTAGCTAACAGATAGATAGAGACTGAGGTCCCAGTAGTTAACTAACAGATAGATAGAGACTCTGCAGGCTGAGGTCCCAGTAGTTAACTAACAGATAGATAGAGACCGAGGTCCCAGTAGTTAACTAACAGATAGATAGAGACTCCCAGTAGTTAACTAACAGATAGATAGAGACTGAGGTCCCAGTAGTTAACTAACAGATAGATAGAGACTCTGCAGGCTGAGGTCCCAGTAGTTAGCTAACAGATAGATAGAGACTCTGCAGGCTGAGGTCCCAGTAGTTAGCTAACAGATAGATAGAGACTCTGCAGGCTGAGGTCCCAGTAGTTAACTATCAGATAGATAGAGACTCTGCAGGCCGAGGTCCCAGTAGTTAACTAACAGATAGATAGAGACCGACGTCCCAGTAGTTAGCTAACAGATAGATAGAGACTGAGGTCCCAGTAGTTAACTAACAGATAGATAGAGACTCTGCAGGCCGAGGTCCCAGTAGTTAATTAACAGATAGATAGAGACTCTGCAGGCTGAGGTCCCAGTAGTTAACTAACAGATAGATAGAGACTCTGCAGGCTGAGGTCCCAGTAGTTAACTAACAGATAGATAGAGACTCTGCAGGCCGATGTCCCAGTAGTTAGCTAACAGATAGATAGAGACTCTGCAGGCCGAGGTCCCAGTAGTTAGCTAGGTCCCAGTAGTTAACTAACAGATAGATAGAGACTCTGCAGGCTGAGGTCCCAGTAGTTAACTAACAGATAGATAGAGACTCTGCAGGCTGAGGTCCCAGTAGTTAACTAACAGATAGATAGAGACTCTGCAGGCTGAGGTCCCAGTAGTTAACTAACAGATAGATAGAGACTCTGCAGGCTGAGGTCCCAGTAGTTAACTAACAGATAGATAGAGACCGAGGTCCCAGTAGTTAACTAACAGATAGATAGAGACAGAGGTCCCAGTAGTTAACTAACAGATAGATAGAGACAGGCTGAGGTCCCAGTAGTTAACTAACAGATAGATAGAGACTCTGCAGGCTGAGGTCCCAGTAGTTAGCTAACAGATAGATAGAGACTCTGCAGGCTGAGGTCCCAGTAGTTAGCTAACAGATAGGTAGAGACTCTGCAGGCTGAGGTCCCAGTAGTTAGCTAACAGATTGATAGAGACCGAGGTCCCAGTGGTTAACTAACAGATAGATAGAGACAGAGGTCCCAGTAGTTAACTAACAGATAGATAGAGACCGAGGTCCCAGTAGTTAACTAACAGATAGATAGAGACTCTGCAGGCTGAGGTCCCAGTAGTTAACTAACAGATAGATAGAGACTCTGCAGGCTGAGGTCCCAGTAGTTAACTAACAGATAGATAGAGACTCTGCAGGCCGAGGTCCCAGTAGTTAACTAACAGATAGATAGAGACTCTGCAGGCCGAGGTCCCAGTAGTTAACTAACAGATAGATAGAGACCGAGGTCCCAGTAGTTAACTAACAGATAGATAGAGACTCTGCAGGCCGAGGTCCCAGTAGTTAACTAACAGATAGATAGAGACCGAGGTCCCAGTAGTTAACTAACAGATAGATAGAGACAGAGGTCCCAGTAGTTAACTAACAGATAGATAGAGACTCTGCAGGCTGAGGTCCCAGTAGTTAGCTAACAGATAGATAGAGACCGAGGTCCCAGTAGTTAACTAACAGATAGATAGAGACTCTGCAGGCCGAGGTCCCAGTAGTTAACTAACAGATAGATAGAGACCGAGGTCCCAGTGGTTAACTAACAGATAGATAGAGACAGAGGTCCCAGTAGTTAACTAACAGATAGATAGAGACCGAGGTCCCAGTAGTTAACTAACAGATAGATAGAGACCGAGGTCCCAGTAGTTAACTAACAGATAGATAGAGACTCTGCAGGCTGAGGTCCCAGTAGTTAACTAACAGATAGATAGAGACTCTGCAGGCTGAGGTCCCAGTAGTTAACTAACAGATAGATAGAGACTCTGCAGGCCGAGGTCCCAGTAGTTAACTAACAGATAGATAGAGACTCTGCAGGCTGAGGTCCCAGTAGTTAACTAACAGATAGATAGAGACCGAGGTCCCAGTAGTTAACTAACAGATAGATAGAGACTCTGCAGGCCGAGGTCCCAGTAGTTAACTAACAGATAGATAGAGACCGAGGTCCCAGTAGTTAACTAACAGATAGATAGAGACAGAGGTACCAGTAGTTAACTAACAGATAGATAGAGACTCTGCAGGCTGAGGTCCCAGTAGTTAACTAACAGATAGATAGAGACTCTGCAGGCCGAGGTCCCAGTAGTTAACTGACAGATAGATAGAGCCCGAGGTCCCAGTAGTTAACTAACAGATAGATAGAGACCGAGGTCCCAGTAGTTAACTAACAGATAGATAGAGACTCTGCAGGCTGAGGTCCCAGTAGTTAGCTAACAGATAGATAGAGACCGAGGTCCCAGTAGTTAACTAACAGATAGATAGAGACTCTGCAGGCTGAGGTCCCAGTAGTTAACTAACAGATAGATAGAGACTCTGCAGGCCGAGGTCCCAGTAGTTAACTAACAGATAGATAGAGACCGAGGTCCCAGTAGTTAACTAACAGATAGATAGAGACTCTGCAGGCTGAGGTCCCAGTAGTTAGCTAACAGATAGATAGAGACTCTGCAGGCTGAGGTCCCAGTAGTTAACTAACAGATAGATAGAGACCGAGGTCCCAGTAGTTAACTAACAGATAGATAGAGACTCTGCAGGCCGAGGTCCCAGTAGTTAACTAACAGATAGATAGAGACTCTGCAGGCTGAGGTCCCAGTAGTTAGCTAACAGATAGATAGAGACTCTGCAGGCTGAGGTCCCAGTAGTTAGCTAACAGATAGATAGAGACTCTGCAGGCTGAGGTCCCAGTAGTTAACTAACAGATAGATAGAGACTGCAGGCTGAGGTCCCAGTAGTTAACTAACAGATAGATAGAGACCGAGGTCCCAGTAGTTAACTAACAGATAGATAGAGACTCTGCAGACTGAGGTCCCAGTAGTTAACTAACAGATAGATAGAGACTCTGCAGGCTGAGGTCCCAGTAGTTAACTAACAGATAGATAGAGACTGCAGGCTGAGGTCCCAGTAGTTAACTGACAGATAGATAGAGACCGAGGTCCCAGTAGTTAACTAACAGATAGATAGAGACCGAGGTCCCAGTAGTTAACTAACAGATAGATAGAGACCGAGGTCCCAGTAGTTAACTAACAGATAGATAGAGACTCTGCAGGCCGAGGTCCCAGTAGTTAACTAACAGATAGATAGAGACCGAGGTCCCAGTAGTTAACTAACAGATAGATAGAGACAGAGGTCCCAGTAGTTAACTAACAGATAGATAGAGACTCTGCAGGCTGAGGTCCCAGTAGTTAGCTAACAGATAGATAGAGACCGAGGTCCCAGTAGTTAACTAACAGATAGATAGAGACTCTGCAGGCCGAGGTCCCAGTAGTTAACTAACAGATAGATAGAGACCGAGGTCCCAGTGGTTAACTAACAGATAGATAGAGACAGAGGTCCCAGTAGTTAACTAACAGATAGATAGAGACCGAGGTCCCAGTAGTTAACTAACAGATAGATAGAGACTCTGCAGGCTGAGGTCCCAGTAGTTAACTAACAGATAGATAGAGACCGAGGTCCCAGTAGTTAACTAACAGATAGATAGAGACTCTGCAGGCTGAGGTCCCAGTAGTTAACTAACAGATAGATAGAGACTCTGCAGGCTGAGGTCCCAGTAGTTAACTAACAGATAGATAGAGACTCTGCAGGCTGAGGTCCCAGTAGTTAGCTAACAGATAGATAGAGACCGAGGTCCCAGTAGTTAGCTAACAGACTCTGCAGGCTGAGGTCCCAGTAGTTAACTAACAGATAGATAGAACTCTGCAACAGATGAATGAGGGCCGAGGTCCCAGTAGTTAACTAACAGATAGATAGAGACTCTGCAGGCTGAGGTCCCAGTAGTTAACTAACAGATAGATAGAGACCGAGGTCCCAGTAGTTAACTAACAGATAGATAGAGACTCTGCAGGCCGAGGTCCCAGTAGTTAACTAACAGATAGAGATGAGTACCTGAGGTCCCAGTAGTTAACTAACAGATAGATAGAGACAGAGGTCCCAGTAGTTAACTAACAGATAGATAGAGACAGGTCCCAGAGTTACTCAGATAGATAGAGACTCTGCAGGCTGAGGTCCCAGTAGTTAACTAACAGATAGATAGAGACTCTGAGGTCCCAGTAGTTAACTAACAGATAGATAGAGACTCTGCAGGCTGGGGTCCCAGTAGTTAACTAACAGATAGATAGAGACCGAGGTCCCAGTAGTTAACTAACAGATAGATAGAGACTCTGCAGGCTGAGGTCCCAGTAGTTAGCTAACAGATGTAGTTAACTAACAGAGACTCTGCAGGTTGAGGTCCCAGTAGTTAACTAACAGATAGATAGAGACTCTGCAGGCTGAGGTCCCAGTAGTTAACTAACAGATAGATAGAGACTCTGCAGGCTGAGGTCCCAGTAGTTAACTAACAGATAGATAGAGAGACTCTGCAGGCTGAGGTCCCAGTAGTTAACTAACAGATAGATAGAGACTCTGCGAGCCGAGGTCCCAGTAGTTAACTAACAGATAGATAAGACTCTGCAGGCTGAGGTCCCAGTAGTTAACTAACAGATAGATAGAGACTCTGCAGGCTGAGGTCCCAGTAGTTAGCTAACAGATAGATAGAGACCTGCAGGTCCCAGTAGTTAACTAACAGATAGATAGAGACTCTGCAGGCTGAGTCCCAGTAGTTAACTAACAGATAGATAGAGACTCTGTTAACTAGGCTGAGGTCCCAGTAGTTAACTAACAGATAGATAGAGACTCTGCAGGCTGAGTCCCAGTAGTTAACTAACAGATAGATAGAGACTCTGTTAACAGGATAGGACTCTGCAGGCCGAGGTCCCAGTAGTTAACTAACAGATAGATAGAGACTCTGCAGGCTGAGGTCCCAGTAGTTAGCTAACAGATAGATAGAGACCGAGGTCCCAGTAGTTAACTAACAGATAGATAGAGACTCTGCAGGCTGAGGTCCCAGTAGTTAACTAACAGATAGATAGAGACTCTGCAGGCTGAGGTCCCAGTAGTTAACTAACAGATAGATAGAGACTCTGCAGGCTGAGGTCCCAGTAGTTAGCTAACAGGGATAGGTTAACTAACAGATAGATAGAGACTCTGCAGGCTGAGGTCCCAGTAGTTAACTAACAGATAGATAGAGACTGCAGGCTGAGGTCCCAGTAGTTAACTAACAGATAGATAGAGACTCTGCAGGCTGAGGTCCCAGTAGTTAACTAACAGATAGATAGAGACTCTGCAGGCCGAGGTCCCAGTAGTTAACTAACAGATAGATAGAGACTCTGCAGGCTGAGGTCCCAGTAGTTAACTAACAGATAGATAGAGACTCTGCAGGCTGAGGTCCCAGTAGTTAACTAACAGATAGATAGAGACTCTGCAGGCCGAGGTCCCAGTAGTTAACTAACAGATAGATAGAGACCGCAGGTCCCAGTAGTTAACTAACAGATAGATAGAGACTCTAGGTCCCAGTAGTTAACTAACAGATAGATAGAGACTCTGCAGGCCGAGGTCCCAGTAGTTAACTAACAGATAGATAGAGACCGAGGTCCCAGTAGTTAACTAACAGATAGATAGAGACTCTGAGGTCCCAGTAGTTAACTAACAGATAGATCTAGAGACTCTGCAGGCTGAGGTCCCAGTAGTTAGCTAACAGATAGATAGAGACCGAGGTCCCAGTAGTTAACTAACAGATAGATCCCAGAGTTAACTAACAGATAGATAGAGACTCTGCAGGCCGAGGTCCCAGTAGTTAACTAACAGATAGATAGAGACCGAGGTCCCAGTAGGTTAACTAACAGATAGATAGAGACTCTGCAGAGTCCCAGTAGTTAACTAACAGATAGATAGAGACTCCCAGTAGTTAACTAACAGATAGCTGAGGTCCCAGTAGTTAACTAACAGATAGATAGAGACTCTGCAGGCTGAGGTCCCAGTAGTTAACTAACAGATAGATAGAGACTCTGCAGGCTGAGGTCCCAGTAGTTAACTAACAGATAGATAGAGACTCTGCAGGCGAGGTCCCAGTAGTTAACTAACAGATAGATAGAGACTCTGCAGGCTGAGGTCCCAGTAGTTAACTAACAGATAGATAGAGACCGAGGTCCCAGTAGTTAACTAACAGATAGATAGAGACTCTGAGGCTTAGTCCCAGTAGTTAACTAACAGATAGATAGAGACTCTGCAGGCTGAGGTCCCAGTAGTTAACTAACAGATGATAGAGACTCTGCAGGCTGAGGTCCCAGTAGTTAACTAACAGATAGATAGAGACCGAGGTCCCAGTAGTTAACTAACAGATAGATAGAGACTCTGCAGGCTGAGGTCCCAGTAGTTAACTAACAGATAGATAGAGACTCTGCAGGCCGAGGTCCCAGTAGTTAACTAACAGATAGATAGAGACTCTGCAGGCTGATAGATAGAGACCGAGGTCCCAGTAGTTAACTAACAGATAGATAGAGACTCTGCAGGCTGAGGTCCCAGTAGTTAGCTAACAGATAGATAGAGACAGAGGTCCCAGTAGTTAACTAACAGATAGATAGAGACTCTGCAGGCTGAGGTCCTGTAGTAGTTAACTAACAGATAGATAGAGACTCTGCAGGCCGAGGTCCCAGTAGTTAACTAACAGATAGATAGAGACCGAGGTCCCAGTAGTTAACTAACAGATAGATAGAGACTCTGCAGGCTGAGGTCCCAGTAGTTAGCTAACAGATAGATAGAGACTCTGCAGGCTGAGGTCCCAGTAGTTAACTAACAGATAGATAGAGACCGAGGTCCCAGTAGTTAACTAACAGATAGATAGAGACTCTGCAGGCCGAGGTCCCAGTAGTTAACTAACAGATAGATAGAGACTCTGCAGGCTGAGGTCCCAGTAGTTAGCTAACAGATAGATAGAGACTCTGCAGGCTGAGGTCCCAGTAGTTAGCTAACAGATAGATAGAGACTCTGCAGGCTGAGGTCCCAGTAGTTAACTAACAGATAGATAGAGACTGCAGGCTGAGGTCCCAGTAGTTAACTAACAGATAGATAGAGACCGAGGTCCCAGTAGTTAACTAACAGATAGATAGAGACTCTGCAGACTGAGGTCCCAGTAGTTAACTAACAGATAGATAGAGACTCTGCAGGCTGAGGTCCCAGTAGTTAACTAACAGATAGATAGAGACTCTGCAGGCTGAGGTCCCAGTAGTTAACTGACAGATAGATAGAGACCGAGGTCCCAGTAGTTAACTAACAGATAGATAGAGACCGAGGTCCCAGTAGTTAACTAACAGATAGATAGAGACCGAGGTCCCAGTAGTTAACTAACAGATAGATAGAGACTCTGCAGGCCGAGGTCCCAGTAGTTAACTAACAGATAGATAGAGACCGAGGTCCCAGTAGTTAACTAACAGATAGATAGAGACAGAGGTCCCAGTAGTTAACTAACAGATAGATAGAGACTCTGCAGGCTGAGGTCCCAGTAGTTAGCTAACAGATAGATAGAGACCGAGGTCCCAGTAGTTAACTAACAGATAGATAGAGACTCTGCAGGCCGAGGTCCCAGTAGTTAACTAACAGATAGATAGAGACCGAGGTCCCAGTGGTTAACTAACAGATAGATAGAGACAGAGGTCCCAGTAGTTAACTAACAGATAGATAGAGACCTGGTTAGCAGGTCCCAGTAGTTAACTAACAGATAGATAGAGACTCTGCAGGCTGAGGTCCCAGTAGTTAGCTAACAGATTGATAGAGACCGAGGTCCCAGTGGTTAACTAACAGATAGATAGGACAGAGGTCCCAGTAGTTAACTAACAGATAGATAGAGACTGAGGTCCCATAGTTAACTAACAGAGATGAGAGACTCTGCAGGCTGAGGTCCCAGTAGTTACTAACAGATAGATAGAGACTCTGCAGGCTGAGGTCCAGTAGTTAACTAACAGATAGATAGAGACTCTGCAGGTCGAGGTCCCAGTAGTTAACTAACAGATAGATAGAGACTCGAGGCCGAGGTCAGTAGTTAACTAACAGATAGATAGAGACTTGCAGGCCGAGCGTCCCAGTAGTTAACTAACAGATAGATAGAGACTCTGCAGGGTCCCAGTAGTTAACTAACAGATAGATAGAGACCGAGGTCCCAGTAGTTAACTAACAGATAGATAGAGACAGGCTGAGGTCCCAGTAGTTAGTAACAGATAGATAGAGACTCTGCAGGCCGAGGTCAGTTAACTAACAGATAGATAGAGACTCTGCAGGCTGAGGTCCCAGTAGTTAACTAACAGATAGATAGAGACTCTGCAGGCCGAGGTCCCAGTAGTTAACTAACAGATAGATAGAGACCGAGGTCCCAGTGGTTAACTAACAGATAGATAGGAGACTCTGCAGGCTGAGGTCCCAGTTAACTAACAGATAGATAGAGACTCTGCAGGTCCCAGTAGTTAACTAACAGATAGATAGAGACCGAGGTCCCAGTAGTTAACTAACAGATAGATAGAGACTCTGCAGGCCGAGGTCCAGAGTTAACTAACAGATAGATAGACCTGCAGTTAACTGAGGAGATCCCAGTAGTTAGATAGAGACTCTGCAGGCTGAGGTCCAGTAGTTAACTAACAGATAGATAGAGACTCTGCAGGCTGAGGTCCCAGGTCTAACAGATAGATAGAGACTCTGGGCTTCCCAGCAGTTAACTAACAGATAGATAGAGACCGGTGGGCTAACAGATTGATAGAGACCGACTGAGTCCCAGTAGTTAACTAACAGATAGATAGAGACTCTGCAGTAATGAGGTCCCAGTAGTTAACTAACAGATAGATAGAGACTCTGCAGGCTGAGGTCCCAGTAGTTAACTAACAGATAGATAGAGACTCTGCAGGCCGAGGTCCCAGTAGTTAACTAACAGATAGATAGAGACAGAGGTCCCAGTAGTTAACTAACAGATAGATAGAGACTCTGCAGGCTGAGGTCCCAGTAGTTAACTAACAGATAGATAGAGACTCTGCAGGCCGAGGTCCCAGTAGTTAACTAACAGATAGATAGAGACTCTGAGGTCCCAGTAGTTAACTAACAGATAGATAGGGCCGAGAGTCCCAGTAACTAACAGATAGATAGAGACAGAGGTCCCAGTAGTTAACTAACAGATAGATAGAGACTCTGCAGGCTGAGGTCCCAGTAGTTAGCTAACAGATAGATAGAGACTTGCAGGCCGAGGTCCCAGTAGTCAGCCAACAGATAGATAGACTCTGCAGGCCGAGAGGTCCCAGTTAACTAACAGGTAGATAGAGACCGAGGTCCCAGTTAACTAAACAGATAGATAGAGACTCTGCAGGCTGAGGTCCCAGTAGTTAACTAACAGATAGATAGAGACTCGCGGAGGTCCCAGTAGTTAACTAACAGATAGATAGAGACCAGAGGTCCCAGTAGTTAACTAACAGATAGATAGAGACTCTGCAGGCCGAGGTCCCAGTAGTTAACTAACAGATAGATAGAGACTCTGCAGGCTGAGGTCCCAGTAGTTAACTAACAGATAGATAGAGACTCTGCAGGCTGAGGTCCCAGTAGTTAGCTAACAGATAGATAGAGACTCTGCAGGCTGAGGTCCCAGTAGTTAACTAACAGATAGATAGAGACTCTGCAGGCTGAGGTCCCAGTAGTTAACTAACAGATAGATAGAGACCGAGAGTCCCAGTAGTTAACTAACAGATAGATAGAGACTCTGCAGGCTGAGGTCCCAGTAGTTAACTAACAGATAGATAGAGACTCTGCAGGCTGAGGTCCCAGTAGTTAACTAACAGATAGATAGAGACTCCAGGCTGAGGTCCCAGTAGTTAACTAACAGATAGATAGAGACTCTGCAGGCTGAGGTCCCAGTAGTTAGCTAACAGATAGATAGAGACCGAGGTCCCGGTGGTTAGCTAACAGATAGATAGGGACCGAGGTCCCGGTAGTTACAACTAACAGATAGATAGAGACTCTGCAGGCCGAGGTCCCAGTAGTTAACTAACAGATAGATAGAGACCGAGGTCCCAGTAGTTAACTAACAGATAGATAGAGACCAGAGGTCCCAGTAGTTAACTAACAGAGACTGAGGTCCCAGTAGTTAACTAACAGATAGATAGAGACTCTGCAGGCTGAGGTCCCAGTAGTTAGCTAACAGATAGATAGAGACTCTGCAGGCTGGGGTCCCAGTAGTTAACTAACAGATAGATAGAGACTCTGCAGGCCGAGGTCCCAGTAGTTAACTAACAGATAGATAGAGACTCTGAGGCCGGGGTCCCAGTAGTTAACTAACAGATAGATAGAGACCAGAGGTCCCAGTAGTTAACTAACAGATAGATAGAGACTCTGCAGGCCGTAGGTCCCAGTAGCTAACTAACAGAGAGATAGAGACCGCAGGTCCCAGTAGTTAACTAACAGATAGATAGAGACAGAGGTCCCAGTAGTTAACTAACAGATAGATAGAGACTCTGCAGGCTGAGGTCCCAGTAGTTAACTAACAGATAGATAGAGACCGAGAGTCCCAGTAGTTAACTAACAGATAGATAGAGACTCTGCAGGCCGAGGTCCCAGTAGTTAGCTAACAGATAGATAGAGACCGAGGTCCCAGTAGTTAACTAACAGATAGATAGAGACCGAGGTCCCAGTAGTTAACTAACAGATAGATAGAGAACTCTCAGGCCAGATAGATAGAGATCCGAGGTCCCAGTAGTTAACTAACAGATAGATAGAGACTCTGCAGGCTGAGGTCCCAGTAGTTAACTAACAGATAGATAGAGACTCTGCAGGCTGAGGTCCCAGTAGTTAGCTAACAGATAGATAGAGACTCTGGGCTGAGGTCCCAGTAGTTAACTAACAGATAGATAGAGACTCTGCAGGCCGAGGTCCCAGTAGTTAACTAACAGATAGATAGAGACCGAGGTCCCAGTAGTTAACTAACAGATAGATAGAGACTCTGCAGGCTGAGGAGTCCCAGTAGTTAGCTAGCAGATGAGATAGAGACTCTGCAGGCTGAGGTCCCAGTAGTTAACTAACAGATAGATAGAGACTCTGCAGGCCGAGGTCCCAGTGGTTAACTAACAGATAGATAGAGACTTGCAGGCTGAGGTCCCAGTAGTTAGACTAACAGATAGATAGAGCACAGAGGTCCCAGTAGTTAGCTAACAGATAGATAGAGACTCTGCAGGCTGAGGTCCCAGTAGTTAACTAACAGATAGATAGAGACCGAGGTCCCAGTAGTTAACTAACAGATAGATAGAGACTCGAGGTCCGGTCCCAGTAGTTAACTAACAGATAGATAGAGAGCTCTGCAGGCTGAGGTCCCAGTAGTTAGCTAACAGATAGATAGAGACTCTGCAGGCTGAGGTCCCAGTAGTTAACTAACAGATAGGAGAATAGAGCTGCAGGCTGAGGTCCCAGTAGTTAGCTGACAGGATAGATAGAGACCGAGGTCCCCCGTGGTTAACTAACAGATAGATAGAGACCGAGGTCCCAGTAGTTAACTCAACAGATAGATAGAGACTGAGGTCCCAGTAGTTAACTAACAGATAGATAGAGACTCTGCAGGCTGAGGTCCCAGTAGTTAACTAACAGATAGATAGAGACTCTGCAGGCTGAGGTCCCAGTAGTTAGCTAACAGATAGA
>NW_027040491.1:579827-637327 GCF_034236695.1 Oncorhynchus nerka
GAGGAACAACTGGTCCCTGGTCCCTGGTTAGAGGAACAACTAGTCCCTGGTCCCTGGTTAGAGGAACAACTGGCCCTGGTCCCTGGTTAGAGGAACAACTGGTCCCTGGTTAGAGGAACAACTGGCCCTGGTCCCTGGTTAGAGGAACAACTGGTCCCTGGTTAGAGGAACAACTGGCCCTGGTCCCTGGTTAGAGGAACATCTGGCCCTGGTCCCTGGTTAGAGGAACAACTGGCCCTGGTTAGAGGAACAACTGGTCCCTGGTTAGAGGAACAACTGGTCCCTGGTTAGAGGAACAACTGGCCCTGGTTAGAGGAACAACTGGTCCCTGGTTAGAGGAACAACTGGTCCCTGGTTAGAGGAACAACTGGTCCCTGGTTAGAGGAAAAACTGGTCCCTGGTTAGAGGAACAACTGGTCCCTGGTCCCTGGTTAGAGGAACAACTGGTCCCTGGTCCCTGGTTAGAGGAACAACTAGTCCCTGGTCCCTGGTTAGAGGAACAACTGGCCCTGGTCCCTGGTTAGAGGAACAACTAGTCCCTGGTCCCTGGTTAGAGGAACAACTGGTCCCTGGTCCCTGGTTAGAGGATCAACTGGTCCCTGGTTAGAGGAACAACTGGTCCCTGGTCCCTGGTCCCTGGTTAGAGGAACAACTGGCCCCTGGTTAGAGGAACAACTGGTCCCTGGTTAGAGGAACAACTGGTCCCTGATCCCTGGTTAGAGGAACAACTGGCCCCTGGTTAGAGGAAAAACTGGTCCCTGGTTAGAGGAACAACTGGTCCCTGGTCCCTGGTCCCTGGTTAGAGGAACAACTGGCCCCTGGTTAGAGGAACAACTGGTCCCTGGTTAGAGGAACAACTGGTCCCTGGTCCCTGGTTAGAGGAACAACTGGCCCCTGGTTAGAGGAACAACTGGTCCCTGGTCCCTGGTTAGAGGAACAACTGGCCCCTGGTTAGAGGAACAACTGGTCCTGGTTAGAGGAACAACTGGTCCTTGGTTAGAGGAACAACTGGTCCCTGGTTAGAGGAACAACTGGTCCTGGTTAGAGGAACAACTGGTCCTGGTTAGAGGAACAACTGGTCCCTGGTTAGAGGAACAACTGGTCCCTTGTTAGAGGAACAACTGGTCCCTGGTCCCTGGTTAGAGGAACAACTGGCCCCTGGTTAGAGGAACAACTGGCCCTGGTTAGAGGAACAACTGGTCCCTGGTTAGAGGAAAAACTGGTCCCTGGTTAGAGGAACAACTGGTCCCTGGTTAGAGGAACAACTGGTCCCTGGTTAGAGGAACCACTGGCCCTGGTTAGAGGAACAATTGGCCCTGGTCCCTGGTTAGAGGAATAACTGGTCCCTGGTTAGAGGAATAACTGGTCCCTGGTTAGAGGAACAACCGGCCCTGGTCCCTGGTTAGAGGAACAACTGGTCCCTGGTTAGAGGAACAACTGGTCCCTGGTCCCTGGTTAGAGGAACAACTGGTCCCTGGTTAGAGGAACAACTGGTCCCTGGTTAGAGGAACAACTGGTCCCTGGTTAGAGGAACAACTGGTCCTGGTCCCTGGTTAGAGGAACAACTGGTCCCTGGTTAGAGGAACAACTGGCCCTGGTCCCTGGTTAGAGGAACAACTGGTCCCTGGTTAGAGGGACAACTGGTCCCTGGTTAGAGGAACAACTGGCCCTGGTCCCTGGTTAGAGGAACAACTGGTCCCTGGTCCCTGGTTAGAGGAACAACTGGTCCCTGGTTAGAGGAACAACTGGTCCCTGGTTAGAGGAACAACTGGTCCCTGGTTAGAGGAACATCTGGTCCTGGTTAGAGGAACAACTGACCCCTGATTAGAGGAACAACTGGTCCCTGGTCCCTGGTTAGAGGAACATCTGGTCCTGGTTAGAGGAACAACTGGTCCCTGGTTAGAGGTACAACTGGCCCTGGTCCCTGGTTAGAGGAACAACTGGTCCCTGGTTAGAGGAACAACTGGTCCCTGGTTAGAGGAACAACTGGTCCCTGGTTAGAGGAACAACTGGTCCCTGGTTGGAGGAACAACTGGCCCTGGTTAGAGGAACAACTTTCCCCTGGTTAGAGGAACAACTGGCCCTGGTCCCTGGTTAGAGGAACAACTGGCCCTGGTCCCTGGTTAGAGGAACAACTGGCCCTGGTCCCTGGTTAGAGGAACAATTGGCCCTGGTCCCTGGTTAGAGGAACAACTGGCCCTGGTTATAGGAACAACTGGTCCCTAGTTAGAGGAACAACTGGCCCTGGTTAGAGGAACAACTTTCCCCTGGTCCCTGGTTAGAGGAAAAACTGGCCCCTGGTCCCTGGTTAAAGGAACAACTGTCCCTGGTCCCTGGTTAGAGGAACAACTAGTCCCTGGTCCCTGGTTAGAGGAACAACTGGCCCTTGGTCCCTGGTTAGAGGGACAACTGGCCCTGGTTAAAGGAACAACTGGCCCTGGTCCCTGGTTAGAGGGACAACTGGCCCTGGTTAAAGGAACAACTAGTCCCTGGTCCCTGGTTAGAGGAACAACTGGCCAAGGTCCCTGGTTAGAGGAACAACTGGCCCTGGTCCCTGGTTAGAGGAACAACTAGTCCCTGGTCCCTGGTTAGAGGAACAACTGGCCAAGGTCCCTGGTTAGAGGAACAACTGGCCAAGGTCCCTGGTTAGAGGGACAACTGGTCCTGGGCCCTGGTTAGAGGGACAACTGGTCCTGGGCCCTGGTTAGAGGGACAACTGGTCCTGGGCCCTGGTTAGAGGAAATGTATTGCCACCCGCTGGTGTAACTGCTAAACTGCTTGCTCACGGTACACTGTACTACGTGATTGCAGCGGTTTTACAAACTAACTAAGTTCTATTAGCTATGCTGTCTATGACGTTGCTTTAACTAAAATGGTGACAACGATGTAGGCTGTGTAGCAGTTATTTTGCATTTATTTTTTATTTAACCTTTGTTTAACAAGGCAAGTCAGTTTAAGAACAAATTTTTCTTTACAATGACAGCCTACCGGGGAATAGTGGGTTCATCCGTGTTCAGGGGCAGAACGACAGATTTTTACCATGTAAAATTACAGTCCTCCCTAGTATTCATACCACTGACAGATGGTTCCTGGATTACAGTCCTCCCTAGTATTCAGACTAATGACAGATGGTTCCTGGATTACAGTCCTCTCTAGTATTCAGACTAATGACAGATGGTTTGTGGATTACAGTCCTCTCTAGTATTCAGACTAATGACAGATGGTTCCTGGATTACAGTCCTCTCTAGTATTCAGACTAATGACAGATGGCTCCTGGATTACAGTCCTCTCTAGTATTCAGACTAATGACAGATGGTTTGTGGATTACAGTCCTCTCTAGTATTCAGACTAATGACAGATGGTTCCTGGATTACAGTCCTCTCTAGTATTCAGACTAATGACAGATGGCTCCTGGATTACAGTCCTCTCTAGTATTCAGACTAATGACAGATGGTTCCTGGATTACAGTCCTCTCTAGTATTCAGACTAATGACAGATGGTTCCTGGATTACAGTCCTCTCTAGTATTCAGACTAATGACAGATGGCTCCTGGATTACAGTCCTCTCTAGTATTCAGACTAATGACAGATGGTTCCTGGATTACAGTCCTCTCTAGTATTCAGACTAATGACAGATGGCTCCTGGATTACAGTCCTCTCTAGTATTCATACCACAGACAGATGGTTCCTGGATTACAGTCCTCTCTAGTATTCAGACTAATGACAGATGGTTCCTGGATTACAGTCCTCCCTAGTATTCATACCACTGACAGATGGTTCCTGGATTACAGTCCTCCCTAGTATTCAGACTAATGACAGATGGTTCCCTGATTACAGTCCTCTCTAGTATTCAGACTAATGACAGATGGTTCCTGGATTACAGTCCTCTCTAGTATTCAGACTAATGACAGATGGTTCCTGGATTACAGTCCTCTCTAGTATTCAGACTAATGACAGATGGTTCCTGGATTACAGTCCTCTCTAGTATTCATACCACTGACAGATGGTTCCTGGATTACAGTCCTCTCTAGTATTCATACCACTGACAGATGGTTCCTGGATTACAGTCCTCTCTAGTATTCATACCACTGACAGATGGTTCCTGGATTACAGTCCTCCCTAGTATTCAGACTAATGACAGATGGTTCCTGGATTACAGTCCTCTCTAGTATTCATACCACTGACAGATGGTTCCTGGATTACAGTCCTCTCTAGTATTCATACCACAGACAGATGGTTCCTGGATTACAGTCCTCTCTAGTATTCAGACTAATGACAGATGGTTCCTGGATTACAGTCCTCCCTAGTATTCATACCACAGACAGATGGTTCCTGGATTACAGTCCTCCCTAGTATTCATACCACAGACAGATGGTTCCTGGATTACAGTCCTCTCTAGTATTCATACCACAGACAGATGGTTCCTGGATTACAGTCCTCTCTAGTATTCATACCACAGACAGATGGTTCCTGGATTACAGTCCTCCCTAGTATTCATACCACTGACAGATGGTTCCTGGATTACAGTCCTCCCTAGTATTCATACACAGACAGATGGTTCCTGGATTACAGTCCTCCCTAGTATTCAGACTAATGACAGATGGTTCCTGGATTACAGTCCTCTCTAGTATTCATACCACAGACAGATGGTTCCTGGATTACAGTCCTCCCTAGTATTCAGACTAATGACAGATGGTTCCTGGATTACAGTCCTCTCTAGTATTCAGACTAATGACAGATGGTTCCTGGATTACAGTCCTCTCTAGTATTCAGACTAATGACAGATGGTTCCTGGATTACAGTCCTCTCTAGTATTCAGACTAATGACAGATGGTTCCTGGATTACAGTCCTCTCTAGTATTCATACCACAGACAGATGGTTCCTGGATTACAGTCCTCCCTAGTATTCAGACTAATGACAGATGGTTCCTGGATTACAGTCCTCTCTAGTATTCATACCACAGACAGATGGTTCCTGGATTACAGTCCTCCCTAGTATTCAGACTGATGACAGATGGTTCCTGGATTTACAGTCCTCCCTAGTATTCATACCACAGACATATGGTTCCTGGATTACAGTCCTCCCTAGAATTCAGACTAATGACAGATGGTTCCTGGATTACAGTCCTCCCTAGTATTCATACCACAGACATATGGTTCCTGGATTACAGTCCTCCCTAGTATTCATACCACAGACATATGGTTCCTGGATTACAGTCCTCCCTAGTATTCATACCACATACAGATGGTTCCTGGATTACAGTCCTCTCTAGTATTCATACCACAGACAGATGGTTCCTGGATTACAGTCCTCTCTAGTATTCAGACTAATGACAGATGGTTCCTGGATTACAGTCCTCTCTAGTATTCAGACTAATGACAGATGGTTCCTGGATTACAGTCCTCTCTAGTATTCATACCACAGACAGATGGTTCCTGGATTACAGTCCTCTCTAGTATTCAGACTAATGACAGATGGTTCCTGGATTACAGTCCTCCCTAGTATTCATACCACAGACAGATGGTTCCTGGATTACAGTCCTCTCTAGTATTCAGACTAATGACAGATGGTTCCTGGATTACAGTCCTCTCTAGTATTCAGACTAATGACAGATGGTTCCTGGATTACAGTCCTCTCTAGTATTCAGACTAATGACAGATGGTTCCTGGATTACAGTCCTCCCTAGTATTCAGACTAATGACAGATGGTTCCTGGATTACAGTCCTCTCTAGTATTCATACCACAGACAGATGGTTCCTGGATTTACAGTCCTCCCTAGTATTCAGACTGATGACAGATGGTTCCTGGATTACAGTCCTCCCTAGTATTCATACCACAGACATATGGTTCCTGGATTACAGTCCTCCCTAGAATTCAGACTAATGACAGATGGTTCCTGGATTACAGTCCTCCCTAGTATTCATACCACAGACATATGGTTCCTGGATTACAGTCCTCCCTAGTATTCATACCACAGACATATGGTTCCTGGATTACAGTCCTCCCTAGTATTCATACCACAGACAGATGGTTCCTGGATTACAGTCCTCTCTAGTATTCATACCACAGACAGATGGTTCCTGGATTACAGTCCTCTCTAGTATTCAGACTAATGACAGATGGTTCCTGGATTACAGTCCTCTCTAGTATTCAGACTAATGACAGATGGTTCCTGGATTACAGTCCTCTCTAGTATTCATACCACAGACAGATGGTTCCTGGATTACAGTCCTCTCTAGTATTCAGACTAATGACAGATGGTTCCTGGATTACAGTCCTCCCTAGTATTCATACCACAGACAGATGGTTCCTGGATTACAGTCCTCTCTAGTATTCAGACTAATGACAGATGGTTCCTGGATTACAGTCCTCTCTAGTATTCAGACTAATGACAGATGGTTCCTGGATTACAGTCCTCTCTAGTATTCAGACTAATGACAGATGGTTCCTGGATTACAGTCCTCTCTAGTATTCAGACTAATGACAGATGGTTCCTGGATTACAGTCCTCTCTAGTATTCATACCACAGACAGATGGTTCCTGGATTACAGTCCTCTCTAGTATTCAGACTAATGACAGATGGTTCCTGGATTACAGTCCTCCCTAGTATTCATACCACAGACAGATGGTTCCTGGATTACAGTCCTCCCTAGTATTCATACCACAGACAGATGGTTCCTGGATTACAGTCCTCTCTAGTATTCATACCACAGACAGATGGTTCCTGGATTACAGTCCTCTCTAGTATTCATACCACAGACAGATGGTTCCTGGATTACAGTCCTCCCTAGTATTCATACCACTGACAGATGGTTCCTGGATTACAGTCCTCCCTAGTATTCATACCACAGACAGATGGTTCCTGGATTACAGTCCTCCCTAGTATTCAGACTAATGACAGATGGTTCCTGGATTACAGTCCTCTCTAGTATTCATACCACAGACAGATGGTTCCTGGATTACAGTCCTCCCTAGTATTCAGACTAATGACAGATGGTTCCTGGATTACAGTCCTCTCTAGTATTCAGACTAATGACAGATGGTTCCTGGATTACAGTCCTCTCTAGTATTCAGACTAATGACAGATGGTTCCTGGATTACAGTCCTCTCTAGTATTCAGACTAATGACAGATGGTTCCTGGATTACAGTCCTCTCTAGTATTCATACCACTGACAGATGGTTCCTGGATTACAGTCCTCCCTAGTATTCATACCACAGACAGATGGTTCCTGGATTACAGTCCTCTCTAGTATTCATACCACAGACAGATGGTTCCTGGATTACAGTCCTCCCTAGTATTCATACCACAGACAGATGGTTCCTGGATTACAGTCCTCTCTAGTATTCATACCACTGACAGATGGTTCCTGGATTACAGTCCTCTCTAGTATTCATACCACAGACAGATGGTTCCTGGATTACAGTCCTCTCTAGTATTCAGACTAATGACAGATGGTTCCTGGATTACAGTCCTCTCTAGTATTCAGACTAATGACAGATGGTTCCTGGATTACAGTCCTCCCTAGTATTCATACCACAGACAGATGGTTCCTGGATTACAGTCCTCTCTAGTATTCATACCACAGACAGATGGTTCCTGGATTACAGTCCTCTCTAGTATTCAGACTAATGACAGATGGTTCCTGGATTACAGTCCTCTCTAGTATTCAGACTAATGACAGATGGTTCCTGGATTACAGTCCTCTCTAGTATTCATACCACAGACAGATGGTTCCTGGATTACAGTCCTCCCTAGTATTCAGACTAATGACAGATGGTTCCTGGATTACAGTCCTCCCTAGTATTCATACCACAGACATATGGTTCCTGGATTACAGTCCTCCCTAGTATTCAGACTAATGACAGATGGTTCCTGGATTACAGTCCTCCCTAGTATTCATACCACAGACAGATGGTTCCTGGATTACAGTCCTCTCTAGTATTCAGACTAATGACAGATGGTTCCTGGATTACAGTCCTCTCTAGTATTCAGACTAATGACAGATGGTTCCTGGATTACAGTCCTCTCTAGTATTCAGACTAATGACAGATGGTTCCTGGATTACAGTCCTCTCTAGTATTCAGACTAATGACAGATGGTTCCTGGATTACAGTCCTCTCTAGTATTCATACCACAGACAGATGGTTCCTGGATTACAGTCCTCTCTAGTATTCAGACTAATGACAGATGGTTCCTGGATTACAGTCCTCCCTAGTATTCATACCACAGACAGATGGTTCCTGGATTACAGTCCTCCCTAGTATTCATACCACAGACAGATGGTTCCTGGATTACAGTCCTCCCTAGTATTCATACCACAGACAGATGGTTCCTGGATTACAGTCCTCCCTAGTATTCATACCACAGACAGATGGTTCCTGGATTACAGTCCTCTCTAGTATTCATACCACAGACAGATGGTTCCTGGATTACAGTCCTCTCTAGTATTCATACCACAGACAGATGGTTCCTGGATTACAGTCCTCCCTAGTATTCATACCACTGACAGTCCTCTCTAGTATTCATACCACTGACAGATGGTTCCTGGATTACAGTCCTCTCTAGTATTCATACCACTGACAGATGGTTCCTGGATTACAGTCCTCCCTAGTATTCATACCACTGACAGATGGTTCCTGGATTTACAGTCCTCCCTAGTATTCATACCACTGACAGATGGTTCCTGGATTACAGTCCTCTCTAGTATTCAGACTAATGACAGATGGTTCCTGGATTACAGTCCTCCCTAGTATTCATACCACTGACAGATGGTTCCTGGATTACAGTCCTCTCTAGTATTCATACCACAGACAGATGGTTCCTGGATTACAGTCCTCCCTAGTATTCATACCACAGACAGATGGTTCCTGGATTACAGTCCTCCCTAGTATTCATACTAATGACAGATGGTTCCTGGATTACAGTCCTCTCTAGTATTCAGACTAATGACAGATGGTTCCTGGATTACAGTCCTCTCTAGTATTCAGACTAATGACAGATGGTTCCTGGATTACAGTCCTCTCTAGTATTCAGACTAATGACAGATGGTTCCTGGATTACAGTCCTCTCTAGTATTCATACCACTGACAGATGGTTCCTGGATTACAGTCCTCCCTAGTATTCATACCACAGACAGATGGTTCCTGGATTACAGTCCTCTCTAGTATTCATACCACAGACAGATGGTTCCTGGATTACAGTCCTCCCTAGTATTCATACCACAGACAGATGGTTCCTGGATTACAGTCCTCTCTAGTATTCATACCACTGACAGATGGTTCCTGGATTACAGTCCTCTCTAGTATTCATACCACAGACAGATGGTTCCTGGATTACAGTCCTCTCTAGTATTCAGACTAATGACAGATGGTTCCTGGATTACAGTCCTCTCTAGTATTCAGACTAATGACAGATGGTTCCTGGATTACAGTCCTCCCTAGTATTCATACCACAGACAGATGGTTCCTGGATTACAGTCCTCTCTAGTATTCATACCACAGACAGATGGTTCCTGGATTACAGTCCTCTCTAGTATTCAGACTAATGACAGATGGTTCCTGGATTACAGTCCTCTCTAGTATTCAGACTAATGACAGATGGTTCCTGGATTACAGTCCTCTCTAGTATTCATACCACAGACAGATGGTTCCTGGATTACAGTCCTCCCTAGTATTCAGACTAATGACAGATGGTTCCTGGATTACAGTCCTCCCTAGTATTCATACCACAGACATATGGTTCCTGGATTACAGTCCTCCCTAGTATTCAGACTAATGACAGATGGTTCCTGGATTACAGTCCTCCCTAGTATTCATACCACAGACAGATGGTTCCTGGATTACAGTCCTCTCTAGTATTCAGACTAATGACAGATGGTTCCTGGATTACAGTCCTCTCTAGTATTCAGACTAATGACAGATGGTTCCTGGATTACAGTCCTCTCTAGTATTCAGACTAATGACAGATGGTTCCTGGATTACAGTCCTCTCTAGTATTCAGACTAATGACAGATGGTTCCTGGATTACAGTCCTCTCTAGTATTCATACCACAGACAGATGGTTCCTGGATTACAGTCCTCTCTAGTATTCAGACTAATGACAGATGGTTCCTGGATTACAGTCCTCCCTAGTATTCATACCACAGACAGATGGTTCCTGGATTACAGTCCTCCCTAGTATTCATACCACAGACAGATGGTTCCTGGATTACAGTCCTCCCTAGTATTCATACCACAGACAGATGGTTCCTGGATTACAGTCCTCCCTAGTATTCATACCACAGACAGATGGTTCCTGGATTACAGTCCTCTCTAGTATTCATACCACAGACAGATGGTTCCTGGATTACAGTCCTCTCTAGTATTCATACCACAGACAGATGGTTCCTGGATTACAGTCCTCCCTAGTATTCATACCACTGACAGATGGTTCCTGGATTACAGTCCTCCCTAGTATTCATACCACAGACAGATGGTTCCTGGATTACAGTCCTCCCTAGTATTCAGACTAATGACAGATGGTTCCTGGATTACAGTCCTCTCTAGTATTCATACCACAGACAGATGGTTCCTGGATTACAGTCCTCCCTAGTATTCAGACTAATGACAGATGGTTCCTGGATTACAGTCCTCTAGTATTCAGACTAATGACAGATGGTTCCTGGATTACAGTCCTCTCTAGTATTCAGACTAATGACAGATGGTTCCTGGATTACAGTCCTCTCTAGTATTCAGACTAATGACAGATGGTTCCTGGATTACAGTCCTCTAGTATTCATACCACAGACAGATGGTTCCTGGATTACAGTCCTCCCTAGTATTCAGACTAATGACAGATGGTTCCTGGATTACAGTCCTCCCTAGTATTCAGACTAATGACAGATGGTTCCTGGATTACAGTCCTCTCTAGTATTCATACCACTGACAGATGGTTCCTGGATTACAGTCCTCTCTAGTATTCATACCACTGACAGATGGTTCCTGGATTACAGTCCTCTCTAGTATTCATACCACTGACAGATGGTTCCTGGATTACAGTCCTCCCTAGTATTCAGACTAATGACAGATGGTTCCTGGATTACAGTCCTCTCTAGTATTCATACCACTGACAGATGGTTCCTGGATTTACAGTCCTCTCTAGTATTCATACCACTGACAGATGGTTCCTGGATTACAGTCCTCCCTAGTATTCAGACTAATGACAGATGGTTCCTGGATTACAGTCCTCTCTAGTATTCAGACTAATGACAGATGGTTCCTGGATTACAGTCCTCTCTAGTATTCAGACTAATGACAGATGGTTCCTGGATTACAGTCCTCTCTAGTATTCAGACTAATGACAGATGGTTCCTGGATTACAGTCCTCTCTAGTATTCATACCACTGACAGATGGTTCCTGGATTACAGTCCTCTCTAGTATTCATACCACTGACAGATGGTTCCTGGATTACAGTCCTCTCTAGTATTCATACCACTGACAGATGGTTCCTGGATTACAGTCCTCCCTAGTATTCAGACTAATGACAGATGGTTCCTGGATTACAGTCCTCTCTAGTATTCATACCACTGACAGATGGTTCCTGGATTACAGTCCTCTCTAGTATTCATACCACTGACAGATGGATCCTGGATTACAGTCCTCTCTAGTATTCATACCACAGACAGATGGTTCCTGGATTACAGTCCTCTCTAGTATTCATACCACAGACAGATGGTTCCTGGATTACAGTCCTCCCTAGTATTCATACCACAGACAGATGGTTCCTGGATTACAGTCCTCCCTAGTATTCATACCACTGACAGTCCTCTCTAGTATTCATACCACTGACAGATGGTTCCTGGATTACAGTCCTCTCTAGTATTCATACCACTGACAGATGGTTCCTGGATTACAGTCCTCCCTAGTATTCATACCACTGACAGATGGTTCCTGGATTTACAGTCCTCCCTAGTATTCATACCACTGACAGATGGTTCCTGGATTACAGTCCTCTCTAGTATTCAGACTAATGACAGATGGTTCCTGGATTACAGTCCTCTCTAGTATTCATACCACAGACAGATGGTTCCTGGATTACAGTCCTCCCTAGTATTCAGACTAATGACAGATGGTTCCTGGATTACAGTCCTCCCTAGTATTCAGACTAATGACAGATGGTTCCTGGATTACAGTCCTCTCTAGTATTCATACCACTGACAGATGGTTCCTGGATTACAGTCCTCTCTAGTATTCATACCACTGACAGATGGTTCCTGGATTACAGTCCTCTCTAGTATTCATACCACTGACAGATGGTTCCTGGATTACAGTCCTCCCTAGTATTCAGACTAATGACAGATGGTTCCTGGATTACAGTCCTCTCTAGTATTCATACCACTGACAGATGGTTCCTGGATTTACAGTCCTCTCTAGTATTCATACCACTGACAGATGGTTCCTGGATTACAGTCCTCCCTAGTATTCAGACTAATGACAGATGGTTCCTGGATTACAGTCCTCTCTAGTATTCAGACTAATGACAGATGGTTCCTGGATTACAGTCCTCTCTAGTATTCAGACTAATGACAGATGGTTCCTGGATTACAGTCCTCTCTAGTATTCAGACTAATGACAGATGGTTCCTGGATTACAGTCCTCTCTAGTATTCATACCACTGACAGATGGTTCCTGGATTACAGTCCTCTCTAGTATTCATACCACTGACAGATGGTTCCTGGATTACAGTCCTCTCTAGTATTCATACCACTGACAGATGGTTCCTGGATTACAGTCCTCCCTAGTATTCAGACTAATGACAGATGGTTCCTGGATTACAGTCCTCTCTAGTATTCATACCACTGACAGATGGTTCCTGGATTACAGTCCTCTCTAGTATTCATACCACTGACAGATGGATCCTGGATTACAGTCCTCTCTAGTATTCATACCACAGACAGATGGTTCCTGGATTACAGTCCTCTCTAGTATTCATACCACAGACAGATGGTTCCTGGATTACAGTCCTCCCTAGTATTCATACCACAGACAGATGGTTCCTGGATTACAGTCCTCCCTAGTATTCATACCACTGACAGTCCTCTCTAGTATTCATACCACTGACAGATGGTTCCTGGATTACAGTCCTCTCTAGTATTCATACCACTGACAGATGGTTCCTGGATTACAGTCCTCCCTAGTATTCATACCACTGACAGATGGTTCCTGGATTTACAGTCCTCCCTAGTATTCATACCACTGACAGATGGTTCCTGGATTACAGTCCTCTCTAGTATTCAGACTAATGACAGATGGTTCCTGGATTACAGTCCTCCCTAGTATTCATACCACTGACAGATGGTTCCTGGATTACAGTCCTCTCTAGTATTCATACCACAGACAGATGGTTCCTGGATTACAGTCCTCCCTAGTATTCATACCACAGACAGATGGTTCCTGGATTACAGTCCTCCCTAGTATTCATACTAATGACAGATGGTTCCTGGATTACAGTCCTCTCTAGTATTCAGACTAATGACAGATGGTTCCTGGATTACAGTCCTCTCTAGTATTCAGACTAATGACAGATGGTTCCTGGATTACAGTCCTCTCTAGTATTCAGACTAATGACAGATGGTTCCTGGATTACAGTCCTCTCTAGTATTCATACCACTGACAGATGGTTCCTGGATTACAGTCCTCCCTAGTATTCATACCACAGACAGATGGTTCCTGGATTACAGTCCTCTCTAGTATTCATACCACAGACAGATGGTTCCTGGATTACAGTCCTCCCTAGTATTCATACCACAGACAGATGGTTCCTGGATTACAGTCCTCTCTAGTATTCATACCACTGACAGATGGTTCCTGGATTACAGTCCTCTCTAGTATTCATACCACAGACAGATGGTTCCTGGATTACAGTCCTCTCTAGTATTCAGACTAATGACAGATGGTTCCTGGATTACAGTCCTCTCTAGTATTCAGACTAATGACAGATGGTTCCTGGATTACAGTCCTCCCTAGTATTCATACCACAGACAGATGGTTCCTGGATTACAGTCCTCTCTAGTATTCATACCACAGACAGATGGTTCCTGGATTACAGTCCTCTCTAGTATTCAGACTAATGACAGATGGTTCCTGGATTACAGTCCTCTCTAGTATTCAGACTAATGACAGATGGTTCCTGGATTACAGTCCTCTCTAGTATTCATACCACAGACAGATGGTTCCTGGATTACAGTCCTCCCTAGTATTCAGACTAATGACAGATGGTTCCTGGATTACAGTCCTCCCTAGTATTCATACCACAGACATATGGTTCCTGGATTACAGTCCTCCCTAGTATTCAGACTAATGACAGATGGTTCCTGGATTACAGTCCTCCCTAGTATTCATACCACAGACAGATGGTTCCTGGATTACAGTCCTCTCTAGTATTCAGACTAATGACAGATGGTTCCTGGATTACAGTCCTCTCTAGTATTCAGACTAATGACAGATGGTTCCTGGATTACAGTCCTCTCTAGTATTCAGACTAATGACAGATGGTTCCTGGATTACAGTCCTCTCTAGTATTCAGACTAATGACAGATGGTTCCTGGATTACAGTCCTCTCTAGTATTCATACCACAGACAGATGGTTCCTGGATTACAGTCCTCTCTAGTATTCAGACTAATGACAGATGGTTCCTGGATTACAGTCCTCCCTAGTATTCATACCACAGACAGATGGTTCCTGGATTACAGTCCTCCCTAGTATTCATACCACAGACAGATGGTTCCTGGATTACAGTCCTCCCTAGTATTCATACCACAGACAGATGGTTCCTGGATTACAGTCCTCCCTAGTATTCATACCACAGACAGATGGTTCCTGGATTACAGTCCTCTCTAGTATTCATACCACAGACAGATGGTTCCTGGATTACAGTCCTCTCTAGTATTCATACCACAGACAGATGGTTCCTGGATTACAGTCCTCCCTAGTATTCATACCACTGACAGATGGTTCCTGGATTACAGTCCTCCCTAGTATTCATACCACAGACAGATGGTTCCTGGATTACAGTCCTCCCTAGTATTCAGACTAATGACAGATGGTTCCTGGATTACAGTCCTCTCTAGTATTCATACCACAGACAGATGGTTCCTGGATTACAGTCCTCCCTAGTATTCAGACTAATGACAGATGGTTCCTGGATTACAGTCCTCTCTAGTATTCAGACTAATGACAGATGGTTCCTGGATTACAGTCCTCTCTAGTATTCAGACTAATGACAGATGGTTCCTGGATTACAGTCCTCTCTAGTATTCAGACTAATGACAGATGGTTCCTGGATTACAGTCCTCTCTAGTATTCATACCACAGACAGATGGTTCCTGGATTACAGTCCTCCCTAGTATTCAGACTAATGACAGATGGTTCCTGGATTACAGTCCTCCCTAGTATTCAGACTAATGACAGATGGTTCCTGGATTACAGTCCTCTCTAGTATTCATACCACTGACAGATGGTTCCTGGATTACAGTCCTCTCTAGTATTCATACCACTGACAGATGGTTCCTGGATTACAGTCCTCTCTAGTATTCATACCACTGACAGATGGTTCCTGGATTACAGTCCTCCTAGTATTCAGACTAATGACAGATGGTTCCTGGATTACAGTCCTCTCTAGTATTCATACCACTGACAGATGGTTCCTGGATTTACAGTCCTCTCTAGTATTCATACCACTGACAGATGGTTCCTGGATTACAGTCCTCCCTAGTATTCAGACTAATGACAGATGGTTCCTGGATTACAGTCCTCTCTAGTATTCAGACTAATGACAGATGGTTCCTGGATTACAGTCCTCTCTAGTATTCAGACTAATGACAGATGGTTCCTGGATTACAGTCCTCTCTAGTATTCAGACTAATGACAGATGGTTCCTGGATTACAGTCCTCTCTAGTATTCATACCACTGACAGATGGTTCCTGGATTACAGTCCTCTCTAGTATTCATACCACTGACAGATGGTTCCTGGATTACAGTCCTCTCTAGTATTCATACCACTGACAGATGGTTCCTGGATTACAGTCCTCCCTAGTATTCAGACTAATGACAGATGGTTCCTGGATTACAGTCCTCTCTAGTATTCATACCACTGACAGATGGTTCCTGGATTACAGTCCTCTCTAGTATTCATACCACTGACAGATGGATCCTGGATTACAGTCCTCTCTAGTATTCATACCACAGACAGATGGTTCCTGGATTACAGTCCTCTCTAGTATTCATACCACAGACAGATGGTTCCTGGATTACAGTCCTCCCTAGTATTCATACCACAGACAGATGGTTCCTGGATTACAGTCCTCCCTAGTATTCATACCACTGACAGTCCTCTCTAGTATTCATACCACTGACAGATGGTTCCTGGATTACAGTCCTCTCTAGTATTCATACCACTGACAGATGGTTCCTGGATTACAGTCCTCCCTAGTATTCATACCACTGACAGATGGTTCCTGGATTTACAGTCCTCCCTAGTATTCATACCACTGACAGATGGTTCCTGGATTACAGTCCTCTCTAGTATTCAGACTAATGACAGATGGTTCCTGGATTACAGTCCTCCCTAGTATTCATACCACTGACAGATGGTTCCTGGATTACAGTCCTCTCTAGTATTCATACCACAGACAGATGGTTCCTGGATTACAGTCCTCCCTAGTATTCATACCACAGACAGATGGTTCCTGGATTACAGTCCTCCCTAGTATTCATACTAATGACAGATGGTTCCTGGATTACAGTCCTCTCTAGTATTCAGACTAATGACAGATGGTTCCTGGATTACAGTCCTCTCTAGTATTCAGACTAATGACAGATGGTTCCTGGATTACAGTCCTCTCTAGTATTCAGACTAATGACAGATGGTTCCTGGATTACAGTCCTCCCTAGTATTCATACCACTGACAGATGGTTCCTGGATTACAGTCCTCTCTAGTATTCAGACTAATGACAAATGGTTCCTGGATTACAGTCCTCCCTAGTATTCATACCACTGACAGATGGTTCCTGGATTACAGTCCTCTCTAGTATTCAGACTAATGACAGATGGTTCCTGGATTACAGTCCTCCCTAGTATTCATACCACAGACAGATGGTTCCTGGATTACAGTCCTCCCTAGTATTCATACCACAGACAGATGGTTCCTGGATTACAGTCCTCCCTAGTATTCATACCACAGACAAATGGTTCCTGGATTACAGTCCTCCCTAGTATTCAGACTAATGACAGATGGTTCCTGGATTACAGTCCTCCCTAGTATTCATACCACAGACAAATGGTTCCTGGATTACAGTCCTCCCTAGTATTCAGACTAATGACAGATGGTTCCTGGATTACAGTCCTCCCTAGTATTCATACCACAGACAGATGGTTCCTGGATTACAGTCCTCCCTAGTATTCATACCACTGACAGATGGTTCCTGGATTACAGTCCTCCCTAGTATTCATACCACAGACAGATGGTTCCTGGATTACAGTCCTCCCTAGTATTCATACCACAGACAGATGGTTCCTGGATTACAGTCCTCTCTAGTATTCAGACTAATGACAGATGGTTCCTGGATTACAGTCCTGGATTAATAATATTCTATTGATTTGAGAAATCCATGTTATAATTAATGTTTCTTAGGACAAAAATTAATGAATCATGGATTTATTTAAATAGACATCCACCGACGGACGTATTTATATATATATTTAAATATATATTTTAAATGTATTTTTCATTTCTCATTGAGAAAAGATCTCTTTTAGCAGCAATGGGGGAAACAACGTTTCTGTAAGGGTGAAGTAGAGTCGGACCAAAATGCGGCGTGGCTATTGCGATCCATGTTTAATGAAACAAAGTAAACACGAATCAAATACAAAAACAATAAACGTAACACGAAAACCGAAACAGCCTAATACTGGTGCAAAGTAACACAGAGACAGTAACAAGGACAATCACCCACCAAAACCCAACAGGCTACCTAAATATGGTTCCCAATCAGAGACAATGACGAACACCTGCCTCTGATTGAGAACCATATCAGGCCAAACATAGAACTAGACAAACTAGACATGTAACGTAGAATGCCCACTCAGATCACACCCTGACCAAACAAAACATAGAAACATACAAAGCAAACTATGGTCAGGGTGTGACAGTTTCAGACAAAACCTCTTACTAACACAACATTACACAAAACCTCTTACATACACTAACACAACATTACACAAAACCTCTTACTAACACAACATTACACAAAGCCTCTTACATACACTAACACAACATTACACAAAACCTCTTACTAACACAACATTACACAAAGCCTCTTACTAACACAACATTACACAAAGCCTCTTACTAACACAACATTACACAAAGCCTCTTACATACACTAACACAACATTACACAAAGCCTCTTACTAACACAACATTACACAAAACCTCTTACTAACACAACATTACACAAAGCCTCTTACTAACACAACATTACACAAAGCCTCTTACTAACACAACATTACACAAAACCTCTTACTAACACAACATTACACAAAGCCTCTTACATACACTAACACAACATTACACAAAGCCTCTTACATACACAACATTACACAAAACCTCTTACATACACTAACACAACATTACACAAAGCCTCTTACATACACTAACACAACATTACACAAAGCCTCTTACATACACTAACACAACATTACACAAAACCTCTTACATACACTAACACAACATTACACAAAGCCTCTTACTAACACAACATTACACAAAGCCTCTTACATACACAACATTACACAAAGCCTCTTACATACACTAACACAACATTACACAAAGCCTCTTACATACACTAACACAACATTACACAAAGCCTCTTACTAACATAACATTACACAAAGCCTCTTACTAACACAACATTACACAAAGCCTCTTACTAACACAACATTACACAAAGCCTCTTACATACACTAACACAACATTACACAAAGCCTCTTACTAACATAACATTACACAAAGCCTCTTACATACACTAACACAACATTACACAAAGCCTCTTACTAACACAACATTACACAAAGCCTCTTACTAACACAACATTACACAAAACCTCTTACATACACTAACACAACATTACACAAAGCCTCTTACATACACTAACACAACATTACACAAAGCCTCTTACTAACACAACATTACACAAAGCCTCTTACTAACACAACATTACACAAAGCCTCTTACATACACTAACACAACATTACACAAAGCCTCTCACTAACACAACATTACACAAAGCCTCTTACATACACAACATTACACAAAGCCTCTTACTAACACAACATTACACAAAGCCTCTTACATACACTAACACAACATTACACAAAGCCTCTTACATACACTAACACAACATTACACAAAACCTCTTACTAACACAACATTACACAAAGCCTCTTACATACACAACATTACACAAAGCCTCTTACATACACTAACACAACATTACACAAAGCCTCTTACATACACTAACACAACATTACACAAAGCCTCTTACTAACACAACATTACACAAAGCCTCTTACTAACACAACATTACACAAAGCCTCTTACTAACACAACATTACACAAAGCCTCTTACATACACTAACACAACATTACACAAAGCCTCTTACATACACTAACACAACATTACACAAAGCCTCTTACATACACTAACACAACATTACACAAAGCCTCTTACTAACACAACATTACACAAAGCCTCTTACTAACACTACATTACACAAAGCCTCTTACATACACTAACACAACATTACACAAAGCCTCTTACATACACTAACACAACATTACACAAAGCCTCTTACATACACAACATTACACAAAGCCTCTTACTAACATAACATTACACAAAGCCTCTTACTAACACAACATTACACAAAGCCTCTTACTAACACAACATTACACAAAACCTCTTACACACACTAACACAACATTACACAAAGCCTCTTACATACACTAACACAACATTACACAAAGCCTCTTACATACACTAACACAACATTACACAAAGCCTCTTACTAACATAACATTACACAAAGCCTCTTACTAACACAACATTACACAAAACCTCTTACACACACTAACACAACATTACACAAAGCCTCTTACATACACTAACACAACATTACACAAAACCTCTTACTAACACAACATTACACAAAGCCTCTTACTAACACAACATTACACAAAACCTCTTACACACACTAACACAACATTACACAAAGCCTCTTACATACACTAACACAACATTACACAAAACCTCTTACTAACACAACATTACACAAAGCCTCTTACTAACATAACATTACACAAAGCCTCTTACTAACACAACATTACACAAAACCTCTTACATACACTAACACAACATTACACAAAGCCTCTTACTAACACAACATTACACAAAACCTCTTACATACACTAACACAACATTACACAAAGCCTCTTACTAACACAACATTACACAAAGCCTCTTACATACACTAACACAACATTACACAAAGCCTCTTACATACACTAACACAACATTACACAAAACCTCTTACATACACTAACACAACATTACACAAAGCCTCTTACTAACACAACATTACACAAAGCCTCTTACATACACTAACACAACATTACACAAAGCCTCTTACTAACACAACATTACACAAAGCCTCTTACTAACACAACATTACACAAAGCCTCTTACTAACACAACATTACACAAAGCCTCTTACTAACACAACATTACACAAAACCTCTTACATACACAACATTACACAAAGCCTCTTACATACACTAACACAACATTACACAAAACCTCTTACATACACTAACACAACATTACACAAAGCCTCTTACATACACTAACACAACATTACACAAAGCCTCTTACTAACACAACATTACACAAAGCCTCTTACATACACTAACACAACATTACACAAAGCCTCTTACATACACTAACACAACATTACACAAAGCCTCTTACTAACACAACATTACACAAAACCTCTTACATACACTAACACAACATTACACAAAGCCTCTTACATACACTAACACAACATTACACAAAGCCTCTTACATACACAACATTACACAAAACCTCTTACTAACACAACATTACACAAAGCCTCTTACATACACTAACACAACATTACACAAAGCCTCTTACATACACTAACACAACATTACACAAAGCCTCTTACATACACTAACACAACATTACACAAAGCCTCTTACATACACTAACACAACATTACACAAAGCCTCTTACTAACACAACATTACACAAAGCCTCTTACATACACTAACACAACATTACACAAAGCCTCTTATATACACTAACACAACATTACACAAAGCCTCTTACTAACATAACATTACACAAAGCCTCTTACATACACTAACACAACATTACACAAAGCCTCTTACATACACTAACACAACATTACACAAAGCCTCTTACATACACTAACACAACATTACACAAAGCCTCTTACATACACTAACACAACATTACACAAAGCCTCTTACTAACACAACATTACACAAAACCTCTTACTAACACAACATTACACAAAGCCTCTTACATACACTAACACAACATTACACAAAGCCTCTTACATACACTAACACAACATTACACAAAGCCTCTTACATACACTAACACAACATTACACAAAACCTCTTACTAACACAACATTACACAAAGCCTCTTACTAACACAACATTACACAAAGCCTCTTACTAACACAACATTACACAAAGCCTCTTACATACACTAACACAACATTACACAAAGCCTCTTACTAACACAACATTACACAAAGCCTCTTACTAACATAACATTACACAAAGCCTCTTACATACACTAACACAACATTACACAAAGCCTCTTACTAACACAACATTACACAAAGCCTCTTACTAACACAACATTACACAAAGCCTCTTACTAACACAACATTACACAAAGCCTCTTACATACACTAACACAACATTACACAAAGCCTCTTACTAACACAACATTACACAAAGCCTCTTACTATTAGTCTTGACTAAAAAAATAGAGCTGCTGTCCTAAAAACAATTACATTCTTCTATGATTTAAATTACATCGAGTGTTTAAAACTCCACCAATGAAACTAGATCATTACATCATTAAAATGGTGACAGGAAGAATGTGGTCCAAACTGTCCTGTTTGTAAAAAAAAGGGGGGGAGGGGCTTAGAAAAATGTCCCAATTTTAAAGACAAAATGCCTACAGTAATGTCTCCTCACCAGCAGGGGGCGTGATCACCAGGTAATATAGCCTACAGTAATGTCTCCTCACCAGCAGGGGGAGTGATCACCAGGTAATATAGCCTACAGTAATGTCTCCTCACCAGCAGGGGGAGTAATCACCAGGTAATATAGCCTACAGTAATGTCTCCTCACCAGCAGGGGGAGTAATCACCAGGTAATATAGCCTACAGTAATGTCTCCTCACCAGCAGGGGGAGTAATCACCAGGTAATATAGCCTACAGTAATGTCTCCTCACCAGCAGGGGGAGTGATCACCAGGTAATATAGCCTACAGTAATGTCTCCTCACCAGCAGGGGGCGTGATCACCAGGTAATATAGCCTACAGTAATGTCTCCTCACCAGCAGGGGGCGTGATCACCAGGTAATATAGCCTACAGTAATGTCTCCTCACCAGCAGGGGGCGTGATCACCAGGTAATATAGCCTACAGTAATGTCTCCTCACCAGCAGGGGGCGTGATCACCAGGTAATATAGCCTGCAGTAATGTCTCCTCACCAGCAGGGGGCGTGATCACCAGGTAATATAGCCTACAGTAATGTCTCCTCACCAGCAGGGGGCGTGATCACCAGGTAATATAGCCTACAGTATTGTCTCCTCACCAGCAGGGGGCGTGATCACCAGGTAATATAGCCTACAGTAATGTCTCCTCACCAGCAGGGGGCGTGATCACCAGGTAATATAGCCTACAGTAATGTCTCCTCACCAGCAGGGGGAATAATCACCAGGTAATATAGCCTACAGTAATGTCTCCTCACCAGCAGGGGGCGTAATCACCAGGTAATATAGCCTGCAGTAATGTCTCCTCACCAGCAGGGGGCGTAATCACCAGGTAATATAGCCTGCAGTAATGTCTCCTCACCAGCAGGGGGCGTGATCACCAGGTAATATAGCCTACAGTAATGTCTCCTCACCAGCAGGGGGAGTAATCACCAGGTAATATAGCCTACAGTAATGTCTCCTCACCAGCAGGGGGAGTAATCACCAGGTAATATAGCCTGCAGTAATGTCTCCTCACCAGCAGGGGGCGTGATCACCAGGTAATATAGCCTACAGTAATGTCTCCTCACCAGCAGGGGGCGTGATCACCAGGTAATATAGCCTACAGTAATGTCTCCTCACCAGCAGGGGGCGTGATCACCAGGTAATATAGCCTGCAGTAATGTCTCCTCACCAGCAGGGGGCGTGATCACCAGGTAATATAGCCTACAGTAATGTCTCCTCACCAGCAGGGGGCGTGATCACCAGGTAATATAGCCTACAGTAATGTCTCCTCACCAGCAGGGGGAGTAATCACCAGGTAATATAGCCTACAGTAATGTCTCCTCACCAGCAGGGGGAGTAATCACCAGGTAATATAGCCTACAGTAATGTCTCCTCACCAGCAGGGGAGTAATCACCAGGTAATATAGCCTACAGTAATGTCTCCTCACCAGCAGGGGGCGTGATCACCAGGTAATATAGCCTACAGTAATGTCTCCTCACCAGCAGGGGGCGTGATCACCAGGTAATATAGCCTACAGTAATGTCTCCTCACCAGCAGGGGGCGTGATCACCAGGTAATATAGCCTGCAGTAATGTCTCCTCACCAGCAGGGGGCGTGATCACCAGGTAATATAGCCTACAGTAATGTCTCCTCACCAGCAGGGGGAGTAATCACCAGGTAATATAGCCTACAGTAATGTCTCCTCACCAGCAGGGGGCGTGATCACCAGGTAATATAGCCTACAGTAATGTCTCCTCACCAGCAGGGGGCGTAATCACCAGGTAATATAGCCTACAGTAATGTCTCCTCACCAGCAGGGGGCGTAATCACCAGGTAATATAGCCTACAGTAATGTCTCCTCACCAGCAGGGGAGTAATCACCAGGTAATATAGCCTACAGTAATGTCTCCTCACCAGGTAATATAGCCTACAGTAATGTCTCCTCACCAGCAGGGGGCGTGATCACCAGGTAATATAGCCTACAGTAATGTCTCCTCACCAGCAGGGGGAGTAATCACCAGGTAATATAGCCTACAGTAATGTCTCCTCACCAGCAGGGGGAGTAATCACCAGGTAATATAGCCTACAGTAATGTCTCCTCACCAGGTAATATAGCCTACAGTAATGTCTCCTCACCAGCAGGGGGCGTGATCACCAGGTAATATAGCCTACAGTAATGTCTCCTCACCAGCAGGGGGCGTAATCACCAGGTAATATAGCCTACAGTAATGTCTCCTCACCAGCAGGGGAGTAATCACCAGGTAATATAGCCTACAGTAATGTCTCCTCACCAGGTAATATAGCCTACAGTAATGTCTCCTCACCAGCAGGGGGCGTGATCACCAGGTAATATAGCCTACAGTAATGTCTCCTCACCAGCAGGGGGAGTAATCACCAGGTAATATAGCCTACAGTAATGTCTCCTCACCAGCAGGGGGCGTAATCACAAGGTAATATAGCCTACAGTAATGTCTCCTCACCAGCAGGGGGAGTAATCACCAGGTAATATAGCCTACAGTAATGTCTCCTCACCAGGTAATATAGCCTGCAGTAATGTCTCCTCACCAGCAGGGGGCGTGATCACCAGGTAATATAGCCTACAGTAATGTCTCCTCACCAGCAGGGGGCGTGATCACCAGGTAATATAGCCTACAGTAATGTCTCCTCACCAGCAGGGGGCGTGATCACCAGGTAATATAGCCTACAGTAATGTCTCCTCACCAGCAGGGGGAGTAATCACCAGGTAATATAGCCTACAGTAATGTCTCCTCACCAGCAGGGGGCGTAATCACCAGGTAATATAGCCTGCAGTAATGTCTCCTCACCAGCAGGGGCGTGATCACCAGGTAATATAGCCTACAGTAATGTCTCCTCACCAGCAGGGGGAGTAATCACCAGGTAATATAGCCTACAGTAATGTCTCCTCACCAGCAGGGGGAGTAATCACCAGGTAATATAGCCTGCAGTAATGTCTCCTCACCAGCAGGGGGCGTGATCACCAGGTAATATAGCCTACAGTAATGTCTCCTCACCAGCAGGGGGCGTGATCACCAGGTAATATAGCCTACAGTAATGTCTCCTCACCAGCAGGGGGCGTGATCACCAGGTAATATAGCCTGCAGTAATGTCTCCTCACCAGCAGGGGCGTGATCACCAGGTAATATAGCCTACAGTAATGTCTCCTCACCAGCAGGGGGCGTGATCACCAGGTAATATAGCCTACAGTAATGTCTCCTCACCAGCAGGGGAGTAATCACCAGGTAATATAGCCTACAGTAATGTCTCCTCACCAGCAGGGGGAGTAATCACCAGGTAATATAGCCTACAGTAATGTCTCCTCACCAGCAGGGGGAGTAATCACCAGGTAATATAGCCTACAGTAATGTCTCCTCACCAGCAGGGGGCGTGATCACCAGGTAATATAGCCTACAGTAATGTCTCCTCACCAGCAGGGGGCGTGATCACCAGGTAATATAGCCTACAGTAATGTCTCCTCACCAGCAGGGGGCGTGATCACCAGGTAATATAGCCTGCAGTAATGTCTCCTCACCAGCAGGGGGCGTGATCACCAGGTAATATAGCCTACAGTAATGTCTCCTCACCAGCAGGGGGAGTAATCACCAGGTAATATAGCCTACAGTAATGTCTCCTCACCAGCAGGGGGCGTGATCACCAGGTAATATAGCCTACAGTAATGTCTCCTCACCAGCAGGGGGCGTAATCACCAGGTAATATAGCCTACAGTAATGTCTCCTCACCAGCAGGGGGCGTAATCACCAGGTAATATAGCCTACAGTAATGTCTCCTCACCAGCAGGGGGAGTAATCACCAGGTAATATAGCCTACAGTAATGTCTCCTCACCAGCAGGGGGAGTAATCACCAGGTAATATAGCCTACAGTAATGTCTCCTCACCAGGTAATATAGCCTACAGTAATGTCTCCTCACCAGCAGGGGGCGTGATCACCAGGTAATATAGCCTACAGTAATGTCTCCTCACCAGCAGGGGGCGTAATCACCAGGTAATATAGCCTACAGTAATGTCTCCTCACCAGCAGGGGGAGTAATCACCAGGTAATATAGCCTACAGTAATGTCTCCTCACCAGGTAATATAGCCTACAGTAATGTCTCCTCACCAGCAGGGGCGTGATCACCAGGTAATATAGCCTACAGTAATGTCTCCTCACCAGCAGGGGAGTAATCACCAGGTAATATAGCCTACAGTAATGTCTCCTCACCAGCAGGGGGCGTGATCACCAGGTAATATAGCCTACAGTAATGTCTCCTCACCAGCAGGGGCGTGATCACCAGGTAATATAGCCTACAGTAATGTCTCCTCACCAGCAGGGGCGTAATCACCAGGTAATATAGCCTACAGTAATGTATCCTCACCAGCAGGGGCGTGATCACCAGGTAATATAGCCTACAGTAATGTCTCCTCACCAGCAGGGGGCGTGATCACCAGGTAATATAGCCTACAGTAATGTCTCCTCACCAGCAGGGGGCGTAATCACCAGGTAATATAGCCTACAGTAATGTATCCTCACCAGCAGGGGGCGTGATCACCAGGTAATATAGCCTACAGTAATGTCTCCTCACCAGCAGGGGGCGTGATCACCAGGTAATATAGCCTACAGTAATGTCTCCTCACCAGCAGGGGGCGTGATCACCAGGTAATATAGCCTACAGTAATGTATCCTCACCAGCAGGGGCGTGATCACCAGGTAATATAGCCTACAGTAATGTCTCCTCACCAGCAGGGGAGTAATCACCAGGTAATATAGCCTACAGTAATGTCTCCTCACCAGGTAATATAGCCTACAGTAATGTCTCCTCACCAGCAGGGGGCGTGATCACCAGGTAATATAGCCTACAGTAATGTCTCCTCACCAGCAGGGGGCGTAATCACCAGGTAATATAGCCTACAGTAATGTCTCCTCACCAGCAGGGGGAGTAATCACCAGGTAATATAGCCTACAGTAATGTCTCCTCACCAGGTAATATAGCCTACAGTAATGTCTCCTCACCAGCAGGGGGCGTGATCACCAGGTAATATAGCCTACAGTAATGTCTCCTCACCAGCAGGGGGAGTAATCACCAGGTAATATAGCCTACAGTAATGTCTCCTCACCAGCAGGGGGCGTGATCACCAGGTAATATAGCCTACAGTAATGTCTCCTCACCAGGTAATATAGCCTACAGTAATGTCTCCTCACCAGCAGGGGGAGTAATCACCAGGTAATATAGCCTACAGTAATGTCTCCTCACCAGCAGGGGGCGTGATCACCAGGTAATATAGCCTACAGTAATGTCTCCTCACCAGCAGGGGGCGTAATCACCAGGTAATATAGCCTACAGTAATGTATCCTCACCAGCAGGGGGCGTGATCACCAGGTAATATAGCCTACAGTAATGTCTCCTCACCAGCAGGGGGCGTGATCACCAGGTAATATAGCCTACAGTAATGTCTCCTCACCAGCAGGGGGCGTAATCACCAGGTAATATAGCCTACAGTAATGTATCCTCACCAGCAGGGGGCGTGATCACCAGGTAATATAGCCTACAGTAATGTCTCCTCACCAGCAGGGGGCGTGATCACCAGGTAATATAGCCTACAGTAATGTCTCCTCACCAGCAGGGGGCGTGATCACCAGGTAATATAGCCTACAGTAATGTCTCCTCACCAGCAGGGGGCGTGATCACCAGGTAATATAGCCTGCAGTAATGTCTCCTCACCAGCAGGGGGCGTGATCACCAGGTAATATAGCCTACAGTAATGTCTCCTCACCAGCAGGGGGAGTAATCACCAGGTAATATAGCCTACAGTAATGTCTCCTCACCAGCAGGGGGCGTGATCACCAGGTAATATAGCCTACAGTAATGTCTCCTCACCAGCAGGGGGCGTGATCACCAGGTAATATAGCCTACAGTAATGTCTCCTCACCAGCAGGGGCGTGATCACCAGGTAATATAGCCTACAGTAATGTCTCCTCACCAGCAGGGGGCGTGATCACCAGGTAATATAGCCTACAGTAATGTCTCCTCACCAGCAGGGGGCGTGATCACCAGGTAATATAGCCTACAGTAATGTCTCCTCACCAGCAGGGGGCGTGATCACCAGGTAATATAGCCTACAGTAATGTCTCCTCACCAGCAGGGGGCGTGATCACCAGGTAATATAGCCTACAGTAATGTCTCCTCACCAGCAGGGGGCGTGATCACCAGGTAATATAGCCTACAGTAATGTCTCCTCACCAGCAGGGGGCGTGATCACCAGGTAATATAGCCTACAGTAATGTCTCCTCACCAGGTAATATAGCCTACAGTAATGTCTCCTCACCAGCAGGGGGCGTGATCACCAGGTAATATAGCCTACAGTAATGTCTCCTCACCAGCAGGGGGCGTGATCACCAGGTAATATAGCCTACAGTAATGTCTCCTCACCAGCAGGGGGAGTAATCACCAGGTAATATAGCCTACAGTAATGTCTCCTCACCAGCAGGGGGCGTGATCACCAGGTAATATAGCCTACAGTAATGTCTCCTCACCAGCAGGGGGCGTGATCACCAGGTAATATAGCCTACAGTAATGTCTCCTCACCAGGTAATATAGCCTACAGTAATGTCTCCTCACCAGGTAATATAGCCTACAGTAATGTCTCCTCACCAGCAGGGGGCGTGATCACCAGGTAATATAGCCTACAGTAATGTCTCCTCACCAGCAGGGGGCGTGATCACCAGGTAATATAGCCTACAGTAATGTCTCCTCACCAGCAGGGGGCGTGATCACCAGGTAATATAGCCTACAGTAATGTCTCCTCACCAGCAGGGGCGTGATCACCAGGTAATATAGCCCTACAGTAATGTCTCCTCACCAGCAGGGGCGTGATCACCAGGTAATATAGCCTACAGTAATGGCTCCTCACCAGCAGGGGGCGTGATCACCAGGTAATATAGCCTACAGTAATGTCTCCTCACCAGCAGGGGGCGTGATCACCAGGTAATATAGCCTACAGTAATGTCTCCTCACCAGGTAATATAGCCTACAGTAATGTCTCCTCACCAGCAGGGGGCGTGATCACCAGGTAATATAGCCTACAGTAATGTCTCCTCACCAGCAGGGGGCGTGATCACCAGGTAATATAGCCTACAGTAATGTCTCCTCACCAGCAGGGGGCGTGATCACCAGGTAATATAGCCTACAGTAATGTCTCCTCACCAGCAGGGGGAGTAATCACCAGGTAATATAGCCTACAGTAATGTCTCCTCACCAGGTAATATAGCCTACAGTAATGTCTCCTCACCAGCAGGGGGCGTGATCACCAGGTAATATAGCCTACAGTAATGTCTCCTCACCAGCAGGGGGAGTAATCACCAGGTAATATAGCCTACAGTAATGTATCCTCACCAGCAGGGGGCGTGATCACCAGGTAATATAGCCTACAGTAATGTCTCCTCACCAGCAGGGGCGTGATCACCAGGTAATATAGCCTACAGTAATGTCTCCTCACCAGCAGGGGGCGTGATCACCAGGTAATATAGCCTACAGTAATGTCTCCTCACCAGCAGGGGGCGTGATCACCAGGTAATATAGCCTACAGTAATGTCTCCTCACCAGCAGGGGGCGTGATCACCAGGTAATATAGCCTACAGTAATGTCTCCTCACCAGCAGGGGGAGTAATCACCAGGTAATATAGCCTGCAGTAATGTCTCCTCACCAGCAGGGGGAGTAATCACCAGGTAATATAGCCTACAGTAATGTCTCCTCACCAGCAGGGGGCGTAATCACCATGTAATATAGCCTACAGTAATGTCTCCTCACCAGCAGGGGGAGTAATCACCAGGTAATATAGCCTACAGTAATGTCTCCTCACCAGGTAATATAGCCTACAGTAATGTCTCCTCACCAGCAGGGGGAGTAATCACCAGGTAATATAGCCTACAGTAATGTCTCCTCACCAGCAGGGGGAGTAATCACCAGGTAATATAGCCTACAGTAATGTCTCCTCACCAGCAGGGGGAGTAATCACCAGTAATCACTACCTAGAAAAATTCAACTAAGTTGTGTGCAGAACAATGGTTGCAGCTGTTCCACAAGTAGTATGCTATTCTGTTCTATAAGTACGGTCTATTCTAAGGATATAGCTGTCTGACCACACTGACCTGTACAGATCTCTGAGGTTCTGTCTTCCAGTCTCCAGTTGGTGAGGAAGTCCCTTCCGTCTCTATGTCATGTGTTAACAGCTTGTGGGACAGGTGTAGTCAAGTGACAGGAAAGGGGGTGGAGTTACTGACCAAGCTTCCACTAGGAGGAACTCTTTCAATTGGTCAGTAGTCCAACGGAGTAATATGAGACGTGTGGCTGAACTAATGTCCCGTAGACGTTCTGAACAACGTGTCTATGAGACGTGTGGCTGAACTAATGTCCCGTAGACATTCTGAACAACGTGTCTATGAGACGTGTGGCTGAACTAATGTCCCGTAGACCTTCTGAACAACGTGTCTATGAGACGTGTGGCTGAACTAATGTCCCGTAGACCTTCTACTATGAGACCTGTGGCTGAACTAATGTCCTGTAGACCTAAACAACATGTCTATGAGACGTGTGGCTGAACTAATGTCCCGTAGACCTTCTGAACAACGTGTCTATGAGACGTGTGGCTGAACTAATGTCCCGTAGACCTTCTGAACAACTTGTCTATGAGACGTTTGGCTGAACTAATGTCCCGTAGACCTTCTGAACAACGTGTCTATGAGACGTGTGGCTGAACTAATGTCCCGTAGACCTTCTAAACAAAGTTTCTTTGATTAGATTCCTGTGTAACGTTGAATTCAATAATAACGAAAGAATGAAAAGTACGTAAACTCAGCAAAAAAAATACAAATGAAACATCCTCTCACTGTCAACTGCGTTTATTTTCAGCAAATCTTAACATGTGTAAATATTTGTATGAACACGACAAGATTCAACAACTGAGACATAAACTGAACAAGTTCCACAGACATGTGACTAACAGAAATGGAATAATGTGTCCCAGAACAAACAGGGGGGGGCGTCAAAATCAAAAGTAAAAGTCAGTATCTGTGTGTGGCCACCAGCTGCATTAAATACTGCAGTGCATCTCCTCCTCATGGACTGCACCAGATTTGCCAGTTCTTGCTGTGAGATGTTGCTGTTAGCACCATGCTAACTCACCAGCAGCAAGAGTTCGATGCTAATGCAGTTGTGTTGATTAAGGGCAGTCAGGTCTGGGGAGAACCAGATTTGCTGTGAGATGTTGCTGTTAGCACCATGCTAACTTCGACAGGCTCTTCCTGTGAGATGTTGCTGTTAGCACCATGCTAACTTCGACAGGTTCTTGCTGTGAGATGGTGCTGTTAGCACCATGCTAACTTCGACAGGTTCTTGCTGTGAGATGTTGCTGTTAGCACCATGCTAACTTCGACAGGTTCTTGCTGTGAGATGTTGCTGTTAGCACCATGCTAACTTCGACAGGTTCTTGCTGTGAGATGTTGCTGTTAGCACCATGCTAACTTCGACAGGTTCTTGCTGTGAGATGGTGCTGTTAGCACCATGCTAACTTCGACAGGTTCTTGCTGTGAGATGTTGCTGTTAGCACCATGCTAACTTCGACAGGTTCTTGCTGTGAGATGGTGCTGTTAGCACCATGCTAACTTCGACAGGTTCTTGCTGTGAGATGGTGCTGTTAGCACCATGCTAACTTCGACAGGTGGCACTGATTTATATATCCTGGCACAAGTTCCCGGATCAGCCAATCAAAGATGGCCGACGTAGGTAGACTTGTTCACGGAAGCGTCCAACTAAATCAAATCAAATCAAATGTATTTATATAGCCCTTCGTACATCAGCTGATATCTCAAAGTGCTGTACAGAAACCCAGCCTAAAACCCCAAACAGCAAGCAATGCAGGTGTAGAAGCACGGTGGCTAGGAAAAACTCCCTAGAAAGGCCAAAACCTAGGAAGAAACCTAGAGAGGAACCAGGCTATGTGGGGTGGCCAGTCCTCTTCTGGCTGTGCCGGGTGGAGATTATAACAGAACATGGCCAAGATGTTCAAATGTTCATAAATGACCAGCATGGTTGAATAATAATAAGGCAGAACAGTTGAAACTGGAGCAGCAGCACAGTCAGGTGGACTGGGGACAGCAAGGAGTCATCATGTCAGGTAGTCCTGGGGCACGGTCCTAGGGCTCAGGTCAGTTGAAACTGGAACAGCAGCATGGCCAGGTGGACTGGGGACAGCAAGGAGTCATCATGTCAGGTAGTCCTGAGGCATGGTCCTAGGGCTCAGGTCCTCCGAGAGAGAGAAAGAAAGAGAGAAGGAGAGAATTAGAGAACGCACACTTAGATTCACACAGGACATCGAATAGGACAGGAGAAGTACTCCAGATATAACAAACTGACCCCAGCCCCCCGACACATAAACTACTGCAGCATAAATACTGGAGGCTGAGACAGGAGGGGTCAGGAGACACTGTGGCCCCATCCGAGGACACCCCCGGACAGGGCCAAACAGGAAGGATATAACCCCACCCACTTTGCCAAAGCACAGCCCCCACACCACTAGAGGGATATCTTCAACCACCAACTTACCATCCTGAGACAAGGCTGAGTATAGCCCACAAAGATCTCCGCCACGGCACAACCCAAAGGGGGGGGGCGCCAACCCGGACAGGATGGCCACAACAGTGAATCAACCCACTCAGGTGACGCACCCCTTCCAGGGACGGCATGAGCGAGCCCCAGTAAGCCAGTGACTCAGCCCCTGTAATAGGGTTAGAGGCAGAGAATCCCAGTGGAAAGAGGGGAACCGGCCAGGCAGAGACAGCAAGGGCGGTTCGTTGCTCCAGAGCCTTTCCGTTCACCTTCCCACTCCTGGGCCAGACTACACTCAATCATATGACCCACTGAAGAGATGAGTCTTCAGTAAAGACTTAAAGGTTGAGACCGAGTTTGCGTCTCTGACATGGGTAGGCAGACCGTTCCATAAAAATGGAGCTCTATAGGAGAAAGCCCTGCCTCCAGCTGTTTGCTTAGAAATTCTAGGGACAATTAGGAGGCCTGCGTCTTGTGACCGTAGCGTACGTGTAGGTATGTACGGCAGGACCAAATCAGAGAGATAGGTAGGAGCAAGCCCATGTAATGCTTTGTAGGTTAGCAGTAAAACCTTGAAATCAGCCCTTGCTTTGACAGGAAGCCAGTGTAGAGAGGCTAGCACTGGAGTAATATGATCAAATTTTTTGGTTCTAGTCAGGATTCTAAATAGGATTCTATAGGATTCTATAGGATTCTAAATAGGATTCTATAGGATTCTAAATAGGATTCTATAGGATTCTAAATAGGATTCTATAGGATTCTAAATACACTATCGTGTATTTCATCAACTTGTCAAAATAACTGTCATGTGTAAAACGCCTAGGTCCATATAGGTAATTGTCACAGATTGTGGCAAAGGTTTCGAATCTCACATGAGTTCCCCCACCTCCCCCTCCTTATGAAATGTAGATTGACATGTATTGTAGTGTGTTGAAAAAGGTATGCAGCCAACAGCTTGAAAATTAAGATTAACAATGAATTTAGGAATGAATAAACCTGTGAGGAGACATTACTGCAGGCTATATTACCTGGTGATTACTCCCCCTGCTGGTGAGGAGACATTACTGTAGGCTATATTACCTGGTGATTACTCCCCCTGCTGGTGAGGAGACATTACTGTAGGCTATATTACCTGGTGATTACTCCCCCTGCTGGTGAGGAGACATTACTGTAGGCTATATTACCTGGTGATTTACTCCCCCTGCTGGTGAGGAGACATTACTGTAGGCTATATTACCTGGTGATTACTCCCCCTGCTGGTGAGGAGACATTACTGTAGGCTATATTACCTGGTGATTACTCCCCCTGCTGGTGAGGAGACATTACTGCAGGCTATATTACATGGTGATTACTCCCCTTGCTGGTGAGGAGACATTACTGTAGGCTATATTACCTGGTGTTTACTCCCCCTGCTGGTGAGGAGACATTACTGTAGGCTATATTACCTGGTGATTTACTCCCCCTGCTGGTGAGGAGACATTACTGTAGGCTATATTACCTGGTGATTACTCCCCTGCTGGTGAGGAGACATTACTGTAGGCTATATTACCTGGTGATTACTCCCCCTGCTGGTGAGGAGACATTACTGTAGGCTATATTACCTGGTGATTACTCCCCCTGCTGGTGAGGAGACATTACTGTAGGCTATATTACCTGGTGATCACGCCCCCTGCTGGTGAGGAGACATTACTGTAGGCTATATTACCTGGTGATCACGCCCCCTGCTGGTGAGGAGACATTACTGTAGGCTATATTACCTGGTGATTACTCCCCCTGCTGGTGAGGAGACATTACTGTAGGCTATATTACCTGGTGATTACTCCCCCTGCTGGTGAGGAGACATTACTGTAGGCTATATTACCTGGTGATTACTCCCCCTGCTGGTGAGGAGACATTACTGTAGGCTATATTACCTGGTGATTTACTCCCCCTGCTGGTGAGGAGACATTACTGTAGGCTATATTACCTGGTGATTACGCCCCCTGCTGGTGAGGAGCCATGGACTCCATCAGAAAAGCATTGGCTCCATTAGAAAAGAATTGACTCCATCAGAAAAGCATTGACTCCATCAGAAAAGCATTCAGATTAAGACCTACAATCATTCAGCCTACACAGAGGTGACAATATGCCTTCTGACAGTCAGCCATACGGTATGAGTCTCTCTCTGCACTTGGAGTGGTCACACACACACACACACACACACACACACAGAGGGGGGAGGTAACGGGAGAGCAGAGAGCAGATGGTCCCAGAGCATTACTAGATAATACGAGGAGGAGGAGGGGTGGAGGAAGAGGAGAGGGGGAGGAAGAGGAGGAGGAGAAGGAGGGAAAGGGGGAGGAGGAAGAGGAGGAGGGGGAGGAGGAGGAGGGAGGAGGAAGAGGAGGAGGAGGAGGAGGAGGAGGAGGGAGGAGGAAGAGGAGGAAGAGGAGGGGGAGAAGGAGTAAGAGGAGGAGGAGGAAGAGGCCATAGGGGTGAGAGGGTTAAAACACCACGCTGACTGACACACAGCTTACTGACACACAGCTGACTGACTGACTGAAACACAGCTGACTGACACACAGCTGACTGACACACAGCTGACTGAAACACAGCTGACTGACACACAGCTGACTGACTGACTGACACACAGCTGACTGACACACAGCTGACTGAAACACAGCTGACTGAAACACAGCTGACTGACACACAGCTGCCTGAAACACAGCTGACTGAAACACAGCTGACTGACTGACTGACACACAGCTGACTGAAACACAGCTGACTGAAACACCGCTGACTGAAACACAGCTGACTGACACACAGCTGACTGACACACAGCTGACTGTCACACAGCTGACTGACTGACTGTCACACAGCTGACTGACACACAGCTGACTGACTGACTGACACACAGCTGACTGACACACAGCTGACTGACACACAGCTGACTGTCACACAGCTGACTGAAGCACAGCTGACTGACTGACTGTCACACAGCTGACTGTCACACAGCTGACTGAAACACAGCTGACTGACTGACTGTCACACAGCTGACTGACACACAGCTGACTGACACACAGCTGACTGAAACACAGCTGACTGACTGACTGACACACAGCTGACTGACTGACTGAAACACAGCTGACTGAAAGACAGCTGACTGAAACACAGCTGACTGAAACACAGCTGACTGACACACAGCTGACTGAAACACAGCTGACTGAAACACAGCTGACTGAAACACAGCTGACTGACTGACTGAAACACAGCTGACTGACACACAGCTGACTGAAACACAGCTGACTGACTGACACACAGCTGACTGACTGACACACAGCTGACTGTCACACAGCTGACTGTCACACAGCTGACTGACTGACTGACACACAGCTGACTGACACACAGCTGACTGAAACACAGCTGACTGAAACACAGCTGACTGACACACAGCTGACTGACACACAGCTGACTGAAACACAGCTGACTGACACACAGCTGACTGACACACAGCTGACTAAACACAGCTGACTGACTGACTGAAACACAGCTGACTGACACACAGCTGACTGAAACACAGCTGACTGACACACAGCTGACTGAAACACAGCTGACTGAAACACAGCTGACTGACACACAGCTGACTAAACACAGCTGACTGACACACAGCTGACTGATACACAGCTGACTGACACACAGATGACTAAACACAGCTGACTGTCACACAGCTGACTGACTGAAACACAGCTGACTGAAACACAGCTGACTGACACACAGCTGACTAAACACAGCTGACTGTCGCACAGCTGACTGACACACAGCTGACTGTCACACAGCTGACTGACACACAGCTGACTGTCACACAGCTGACTGTCACACAGCTGACTGACACACAGCTGACTGAAACACAGCTGACTGACACACAGCTGACTGACACACAGCTGACTGAAACACAACTGACTGACTGACTGAAACACAGCTGACTGACACACAGCTGACTGACACACAGCTGACTGACACACAGCTGACTGACTGACTGACACACAGCTGACTGACTGACTGACACACAGCTGACTGATACACAGCTGACTGAAACACAGCTGACTGACACACAGCTGACTGCCACACAGCTGACTGACACACAGCTGACTGAAACACAGCTGACTGACTGACTGACACACACCTGACTGACACACAGCTGACTGAAACACAGCTGACTGACACACAGCTGACTGAAACACAGCTGACTGAAACACAGCTGACTGAAACACAGCTGACTGACTAACTGAAACACAGCTGACTGAAACACAGCTGACTGACACACAGCTGACTGTCACACAGCTGACTGACACACAGCTGACTGACTGACTGAAACACAGCTGACTGACACACAGCTGACTGAAACACAGCTGACTGAAACACAGCTGACTGACTGACTGACTGATACACAGCTGACTGACACACAGTTGACTGAAACACAGCTGACTGAAACACAGCTGACTGACTGACTGACTGATACACAGCTGACTGACACACAGCTGACTGTCACACAGCTGACTGTCACACAGCTGACTGAAACACAGTTGACTGAAACACAGCTGACTGACTGACTGAAACACAGCTGACTGACACACAGCTGACTGACACACAGCTGACTGACTGACTGACACACAGCTGACTGACTGACTGTCACACAGCTGACTGACTGACTGACACACAGCTGACTGACTGACTGACACACAGCTGACTGACACACAGCTGACTGACACACAGCTGACTGTCACACAGCTGACTGACTGACTGTCACACAGCTGACTGTCACACAGCTGACTGTCACACAGCTGACTGAAACACAGCTGACTGACTGACTGTCACACAGCTGACTGACACACAGCTGACTGACACACAGCTGACTGAAACACAGCTGACTGACTGACTGACACACAGCTGACTGACTGACTGAAACACAGCTGACTGAAAGACAGCTGACTGACACACAGCTGACTGACACACAGCTGACTGAAACACAGCTGACTGAAACACAGCTGACTGAAACACAGCTGACTGACTGACTGAAACACAGCTGACTGACACACAGCTGACTGAAACACAGCTGACTGACTGACACACAGCTGACTGACTGACACACAGCTGACTGACACACAGCTGACTGTCACACAGCTGACTGTCACACAGCTGACTGACTGACTGACACACAGCTGACTGACTGACACACAGCTGACTGACACACAGCTGACTGAAACACAGCTGACTGAAACACAGCTGACTGAAACACAGCTGACTGTCACACAGCTGACTGAAACACAGCTGACTGACTGACTGTCACACAGCTGACTGACACACAGCTGACTGACACACAGCTGACTGAAACACAGCTGACTGACTGACACACAGCTGACTGACTGACTGAAACACAGCTGACTGAAAGACAGCTGACTGAAACACAGCTGACTGACACACAGCTGACTGAAACACAGCTGACTGAAACACAGCTGACTGAAACACAGCTGACTGACTGACTGAAACACAGCTGACTGACACACAGCTGACTGACTGACTGAAACACAGCTGACTGACACACAGCTGACTGAAACACAGCTGACTGACTGACACACAGCTGACTGACTGACACACAGCTGACTGACACACAGCTGACTGTCACACAGCTGACTGTCACACAGCTGACTGACTGACTGACACACAGCTGACTGACTGACACACAGCTGACTGACACACAGCTGACTGAAACACAGCTGACTGAAACACAGCTGACTGAAACACAGCTGACTGTCACACAGCTGACTGAAACACAGCTGACTGACTGACTGTCACACAGCTGACTGACACACAGCTGACTGACACACAGCTGACTGACTGACTGAAACACAGCTGACTGACACACAGCTGACTGAAACACAGCTGACTGACTGACACACAGCTGACTGACTGACACACAGCTGACTGACACACAGCTGACTGTCACACAGCTGACTGTCACACAGCTGACTGACTGACTGACACACAGCTGACTGACTGACACACAGCTGACTGACACACAGCTGACTGAAACACAGCTGACTGAAACACAGCTGACTGAAACACAGCTGACTGTCACACAGCTGACTGAAACACAGCTGACTGACTGACTGTCACACAGCTGACTGACACACAGCTGACTGACACACAGCTGACTGAAACACAGCTGACTGACTGACTGACACACAGCTGACTGACTGACTGAAACACAGCTGACTGAAAGACAGCTGACTGAAACACAGCTGACTGACACACAGCTGACTGAAACACAGCTGACTGAAACACAGCTGACTGAAACACAGCTGACTGACTGACTGAAACACAGCTGACTGACACACAGCTGACTGACTGACTGAAACACAGCTGACTGACACACAGCTGACTGAAACACAGCTGACTGACTGACACACAGCTGACTGACTGACACACAGCTGACTGAAACACAGCTGACTGACTGACACACAGCTGACTGACTGACACACAGCTGACTGACACACAGCTGACTGTCACACAGCTGACTGTCACACAGCTGACTGACTGACTGACACACAGCTGACTGACTGACACACAGCTGACTGACACACAGCTGACAGAAACACAGCTGACTGAAACACAGCTGACTGAAACACAGCTGACTGTCACACAGCTGACTGAAACACAGCTGACTGACTGTCACACAGCTGACTGACACACAGCTGACTGACACACAGCTGACTGACTGACTGAAACACAGCTGACTGACACACAGCTGACTGAAACACAGCTGACTGACTGACACACAGCTGACTGACTGACACACAGCTGACTGAAACACAGCTGACTGACACACAGCTGACTGAAACACAGCTGACTGAAACACAGCTGACTGACACACAGCTGACTAAACACAGCTGACTGACACACAGCTGACTGATACACAGCTGACTGACACACAGCTGACTAAACACAGCTGACTGTCACACAGCTGACTGACTGAAACACAGCTGACTGAAACACAGCTGACTGACACACAGCTGACTAAACACAGCTGACTGTCGCACAGCTGACTGACACACAGCTGACTGTCACACAGCTGACTGACACACAGCTGACTGTCACACAGCTGACTGACACACAGCTGACTGAAACACAGCTGACTGACACACAGCTGACTGACACACAGCTGACTGAAACACAGCTGACTGACACACAGCTGACTGACACACAGCTGACTGAAACACAGCTGACTGACTGACTGAAACACAGCTGACTGACACACAGCTGACTGACACACAGCTGACTGACACACAGCTGACTGACACACAGCTGACTGACACACAGCTGACTGACTGACTGACACACAGCTGACTGATACACAGCTGACTGAAACACAGCTGACTGACACACAGCTGACTGAAACACAGCTGACTGACACACAGCTGACTGACACACAGCTGACTGACACACAGCTGACTGACTGACTGACACACAGCTGACTGACTGACTGACACACAGCTGACTGATACACAGCTGACTGAAACACAGCTGACTGACACACAGCTGACTGAAACACAGCTGACTGACTGACTGACACACAGCTGACTGACACACAGCTGACTGAAACACAGCTGACTGACTGACTGACACACACCTGAATGACACACAGCTGACTGAAACACAGCTGACTGACACACAGCTGACTGAAACACAGCTGACTGAAACACAGCTGACTGAAACACAGCTGACTGACTAACTGAAACACAGCTGACTGAAACACAGCTGACTGACACACAGCTGACTGTCACACAGCTGACTGACACACAGCTGACTGAAACACAGCTGACTGACACACAGCTGACTGACACACAGCTGACTGAAACACAGCTGACTGACACACAGCTGACTGACACACAGCTGACTGAAACACAGCTGACTGACTGACTGAAACACAGCTGACTGACACACAGCTGACTGACACACAGCTGACTGACACACAGCTGACTGACACACAGCTGACTGACTGACTGACACACAGCTGACTGATACACAGCTGACTGAAACACAGCTGACTGACACACAGCTGACTGAAACACAGCTGACTGACACACAGCTGACTGACACACAGCTGACTGACACACAGCTGACTGACTGACTGACACACAGCTGACTGACTGACTGACACACAGCTGACTGATACACAGCTGACTGAAACACAGCTGACTGACACACAGCTGACTGAAACACAGCTGACTGACTGACTGACACACAGCTGACTGACACACAGCTGACTGAAACACAGCTGACTGACTGACTGACACACACCTGACTGACACACAGCTGACTGAAACACAGCTGACTGACACACAGCTGACTGAAACACAGCTGACTGAAACACAGCTGACTGAAACACAGCTGACTGACTAACTGAAACACAGCTGACTGAAACACAGCTGACTGACACACAGCTGACTGTCACACAGCTGACTGACACACAGCTGACTGACTGACTGAAACACAGCTGACTGACACACAGCTGACTGAAACACAGCTGACTGAAACACAGCTGACTGACTGACTGACTGATACACAGCTGACTGACACACAGTTGACTGAAACACAGCTGACTGAAACACAGCTGACTGACTGACTGACTGATACACAGCTGACTGACACACAGCTGACTGTCACACAGCTGACTGTCACACAGCTGACTGAAACACAGTTGACTGAAACACAGCTGACTGACTGACTGAAACACAGCTGACTGACACACAGCTGACTGACACACAGCTGACTGACTGACTGACACACAGCTGACTGACTGACTGACACACAGCTGACTGACTGACTGACACACAGCTGACTGACACACAGCTGACTGACTGACTGACACACAGCTGACTGACTGACTGACACACAGCTGACTGACTGACTGACACACAGCTGACTGACACACAGCTGACTGACTGACTGTCACACAGCTGACTGACTGACTGACACACAGCTGACTGACTGACTGACACACAGCTGACTGACGCACAGCTGACTGACTGACTGTCACACAGCTGACTGACTGACTGTCACACAGCTGACTGAAATACAGCTGACTGACTGACTGACACACAGCTGACTGAAACACAGCTGACTGAAACACAGCTGACTGACACACAGCTGACTGACTCTACACAACACCTCTATCAACACCCAGACCCCCTCTAGTCAACACCTCCATCAGCACCAAGACCCCCTGTAGTCAACACCTCTATCAGCACCCAGACCCCCTCTAGTCAACACCTCTATCAGCACCAAGACCCCCTCTAGTCAACACCTCCATCAGCACCCAGACCCCCTCTAGTCAACACCTCTATCAGCACCAAGACCCCCTCTACACAACACCTCTATCAACACCAAGACCCCCTCTACACAACACCTCTATCAACACCAAGAACCCCTCTAGTCAACACCTCTATCAGCACCAAGACTCCTCTAGTCAACACCTCTATCAGCACCAAGACCCCCTCTAGTCAACACCTCTATCAACACCCAGACCCCCTCTACACAACACCTCTATCAGCACCCAGACCCCTCTAGTCAACACCTCCATCAGCACCAAGACCCCTCTAGTTAACACCTCCATCAGCACCAAGACCCTCTCTAGTCAACACCTCTATCAGCACCCAGACCCCCTCTAGCCAACACCTCTACACAACACCCAGACCCCCTCTAGTCAACACCCTCTACACAACACCCAGACCCCCTCTAGTCAACACCTCTACATAACACCAAGACCCCTCTACACAACACCTATATTAGCACCAAGACCCCCTCTACACAACACCTCTATCAGCACCCAGACCCCCTCTAGTCAACACCTCTATCAGCACCCAGACCCCCTCTACACAACACCTCCATCAGCACCCAGACCCCCTCTAGTCAACACCTCTACACAACACCAAGACCCCCTCTACACAACACCTATATCAGCACCAAGACCCCTCTAGTCAACACCTCTATCAGCACCCAGACCCCCTCTATACAACACCTCTATCAGCACCCAGACCCCCTCTAGTCAACACCTCTATCAGCACCCAGACCCCCTCTAGTCAACACCTCCATCAGCACCTAGACCCCCTCTACACAACACCTCTATCAACACCAAGACCCCCTCTACACAACACCTCTATCAACACCCATACCCCCTCTAAACAACACCTCTATCAACACCAAGACCCCTCTACACAACACCTCTATCAGCACCCAGACCCCTCTACACAACACCTCTATCAACACCAAGACCCTCTAGTCAACACCTCTATCAACACCCAGACCCCTCTAGTCAACACCTCTACACAACACAAGACCCCTCTACACACACCTATATCAGCACCAAGACCCCCTCTAGTCAACCTCTATCAGCACCCAGACCCCCTCTATACAACACCTCTATCAGCACCCAGACCCCGTCTAGTCAAACACCTCTATCAGCACCCAGACCCCCTACACAACACCTCCATCAGCACCCAGACCCCCTCTAGTCAACACCTCTACACAACACCAAGACCCCCTCTACACAAACACCTATCAGCACCAAGACCCCCTCTAGTCAACACCTCTATCAGCACCCAGACCCCTCTATACAACACCTCTATCAGCACCCAGACCCCCTCTAGTCAACACCTCTATCAGCACCCAGACCCCTCTAGTCAACACCTCCATCAGCACCTAGACCCCCTCTACACAACACCTCTATCAACACCAAGACCCCCTCTACACAACACCTCTATCAACACCCATACCCCCTCTAAACAACACCTCTATCAACACCAAGACCCCCTCTACACAACACCTCTATCAGCACCCAGACCCCCTCTACACAACACCACTATCAACACCAAGACCCCCTCTCTAGTCAACACCTCTATCAACACCCAGACCCCCTCTACAAACACCTCTATCAGCACCAAGACCCCCTCTACACAACACCTCTATCAGCACCATGACCCTCTCTAGTCAACACCTCCATCAGCACCCAGACCCCCTCTATACAACACCTATATCAGCACCCAGACCCCCTCTAGTCAACACCTCCATCAGTACCAAGACCCCTCTAGTCAACACCTCTATCAGCACCAAGACCCCCTCTAGTCAACACCTCTATCAACACCAAGACCCCCTCTAGTCAACACCTCCATCAGCACCAAGACCCCTCTAGTCAACACCTCTATCAGCACCCAGACCCCCTCTAGTCAACACCTCTACACAACACCCAGACCCCTCTAGTCAACACCTCTACACAACACCCAGACCCCCTCTAGTCAACACCTCTACACAACACCAAGACCCCCTCTAGTCAACACCTCTACACAACACCAAGACCCCCTCTACACAACACCTATATTAGCACCAAGACCCCCCTCTACACAACACCTCTATCAGCACCCAGACCCCATCTACACAACACCTCTACACAACACCCAGACCCCTCTAGTCAACACCTCTACACAACACCAAGACCCCCTCTACACAACACCTATATCAGCACCAAGACCCCTCTAGTCAACACCTCTATCAGCACCCAGACCCCCTCTAGTCAACACCTCTATCAGCACCCAGACCCCCTCTAGTCAACACCTCTATCAGCACCCAGACCCCTCTAGTCAACACCTCCATCAGCACCAAGACCCCCTCTACACAACACCTCTATCAGCACCCAGACCCCTCTAGTCAACACCTCTATCAACACCCAGACCCCCTCTACACAACACCTCTATCAGCACCCATACCCCCTCTACACAACACCTCTATCAACACCAAGACCCCCTCTAGTCAACACCTCTATCAGCACCCAGACCCCCTCTAGTCAACACCTCTATCAGCACCCAGACCCCCTCTAGTCAACACCTCCATCAGCACCAAGACCCCCTCTACACAACACCTCTATCAGCACCCAGACCCCTCTACACAACACCTCTATCAACACCAAGACCCCCTCTAGTCAACACCTCTATCAACACCCAGACCCCCTCTACACAACACCTCTATCAGCACCCATACCCCCTCTACACAACACCTCTATCAACACCAAGACCCCCTCTAGTCAACACCTCTATCAGCACCCAGACCCCCCTCTAGTCAACACCTCTATCAGCACCAAGACCCCCTCTAGTCAACACCTCCATCAGCACCCAGACCCCCTCTACACAACACCTCCATCAGCACCCAGACCCCCTCTAGTCAACACCTCCATCAGCACCCAGACCCCCTCTACACAACACCTCCATCAGCACCAAGACCCCCTCTAGTCAACACCTCCATCAGCACCAAGACCCCCTCTAGTCAACACCTCCATCAGCACCCAGACCCCCTCTAGTCAACACCTCTACTCAACACCCAGACCCCCTCTAGTCAACACCTCTATCAACACCCAGACCCCCTCTAGTCAACACCTCCATCAGCACCCAGACCCCTCTACACAACACCTCTATCAGCACCCAGACCCCCTCTAGTCAACACCTCCATCAGCACCCAGACCCCCTCTACACAACACCTATATAAGCACCCAGACCCCCTCTACACAACACCTCCATCAGCACCCAGACCCCCTCTAGTCAACACCTCCATCAGCACCCAGACCCCTCTAGTCAACACCTCCATCAGCACCCAGAACCCCTCTAGTCAACACCTCCATCAGCACCCAGACCCCCTCTACTCAACACCCAGACCACCTCTAGACAACACCAAGACCCCCTCTACACAACACCTCCATCACCACCCAGACCCCCTCTACACAACACCTATATAAGCACCCAGACCCCATCTACATATATATTTATACATTTTTGATTTCACCTTTATTTAACCAGGTCGGCCGGTTGAGAACAAGTTCTCATTTTACAACCTGCGACCCTGACCAAGATAAAGCAAAGCAGCACGACACAAAACAACAACAAGAGAGTTTCACATGGAATAAAACAAAAAATACAATCAATCCTCTACTCTATAGTACAAAAAAAAAAAATATATATATAGATATATATATCATGTGCAAATGAGGTGAGATAAGAGAGTTAAGGCAATGAATAGGCTCATGGTGGCAAAAGTAATTACAATATAGCAGTTAAAACAAATGGAATGGTAGAATGTTACAGAAGATGAATGGGCAAGTAGAGATACTGGGGTGGCAAGATAAATAAATCAATACAGTATGGGGATGAGGGTAGATTGGATGAGGGTAGATTGGATGAGGGTAGATTGGATGAGCTGTTTACAGATGAGCTATGTATAACAGGGGGTTGTGAATAACTTCCTGTACATCTCTGTCCTCTATAACAGGGGATTGTGAATAACTTCCTGTACAGCTCTGTCCTCTATAACAGGGCGTTGTGAATAACTTCCTGTACAGCTCTGTCCTCTATAACAGGGGTTGTGAATAACTTCCTGTACAGCTCTGTCCTCTATAACAGGGGTTGTGAATAACTTCCTGTACAGCTCTGTCCTGTATAACAGGGGTTGTGAATAACTTCCTGTATAGTTCTGTCTTGGGGGTATCACTCTCTCTCTGTATCCCTCTCCTCTCCTCTCTGTATCACTCTCCTCTCCTCTCCTCTCCTCTCCTCTCCTCTCCTCTCCTCTCTGTATCCCTCTCCTCTCCTCGCCTCTCCTCATCACCCTCCTCTCCTTTCATTTCCCTATCACCCTCCTCTCATTTATTTTTTCTTCATGTTTCTTAAAATATCATCATTCATATTATTATTTGAGCGTGCAGAGAGATGAAACTGGCTTCCACCCACCCACTCTCTCTCTCTCTCTACCCCTTCTCCCTCTCTCCCCCTCTCTCTCTACCCCTTCTCTCTCTCTCTCTCGCTCCTCTTCTCCCTCTCTGTCCCCTCTCTCTCTCTCTACCCCCTCTCTCTCTCTCCTCTTCTCTTCTCCCTCTCTCCCCTTTCTCTCCTCTTCTCTTCACCCTGTCTCCCCCCTCTCTCTCTCCTCTTCTCTTCTCCCTCTCCCCCCTCTCTCATTTTCTTTCTGTCTCTCCTATCGTTCAATAATATATCTGATGGATGTATATTTCACTGCCTTTGTATGAGACAGACAGACTGCAACCAGGGGAAACCTCTTACACCAAGACTTCCTCCACCCAGGAGAGGAGAAGGGAAGGGAAGGGAAGGGAGGAGAGGAGAGGAGAGGAGAGGAGAGGAGAGGTCCAGCCCATAAGCCAGTAGCACACAGCTATCAACAGAGAAGTGCAGGGCTGTAGGGCTGTAGGTAGTAGGGCAGTAGGGCTGTAGGCAGTAGGGCAGTAGGGCTCTAGGCAGTAGGGCTGTAGAGAGTAGGGCAGTAGGGCTCTGGGCAGCAGGGCTATATGCAGTAAGGCAGTAGGGGCAGTAGGGCTGTAGGCAGTTGGGCAGTAGGGATGTAGGGCTGTAGGGCTGTAGGCAGTAGGCAGTAGGGCTGTAGGGCAGTAGGGCTGTAGGGCAGTAGGGCTGTAGGCAGTAAGGCTATAGGTCAGTAGGGCTGTAGGCTGTGGGCTGTAGGGCTGTAGACAGTAGGGCAATAGGCAGTAGGGCAGTAGGCAGTAGGGCAGTAGGGATGTAGGGAAGCAGGGCTGCAGGCAGTAGGGCTGTAGGAAGCAGGGCTGCAGGCAGTGGGCTGTAGGCAGTAGGGCAGTAGGCAGTTGGGCAGTAGGGCTGTAGGCAGTAGGGCTGTAGGGCTGTAGGAAGCAGGGCTGTAGGCAGTAAGGCTATAGGTCAGTAGGGCTGTAGGGCTGTAGGGCTGTAGGGCTGTAGACAGTAGGGCAGTAGGCAGTAGGGCAGTAGGCTGTAGGGCCAGTAGGGCTGTAGGGCTGTAGGCAGTGGCACTGGGGCAGTAGGGATGTAGGAAGCAGAGCTGCAGGCAGTAGGGCTGTAGGCAGTAGGGCTGTAGAGCAGCAGGGCTGTAGGCAGTAGGGCTGTAGGGCTGTAGACAGTAGGGCAGTAGGCAGTAGGGCAGTAGGCTGTAGGTCAGTAGGGCTGTAGGGCTGTAGGGCTGTAGGGCTGTAGACAGTAGGGCAGTAGGCAGTAGGGCAGTAGGCTGTAGGGCCAGTAGGGCTGTAGGGCTGTAGGCAGTAGGCACTGGGGCAGTAGGGATGTAGGAAGCAGAGCTGCAGGCAGTAGGGCTGTAGGCAGTAGGGCTGTAGAGCAGCAGGGCTGTAGGCAGTAGGGCTGTAGGGCTGTAGGCAGTAAGGCAGTAGGGCAGTAGGGCTGTAGAAAGTAGGGCAGTTGGGCTGTAGGCAGTAGGGCAGTAGTGCTGTAGGCAGTAGGCTTGTAGGAAGTAGGGCAGTAGGGCTGTAGGCTGTAAGGCAGTAGGCCAATAGGGCTGTAGGCAGTAGGGCTATATGCAGTAGGGCTGTAGAAAGTAGGACAGTAGGGCTGTAGGTTGTAGGGCAGTAGGGCTCTAGGCAGTAGGGCAGTAAGGGCTCTAGGCAGTAGGGCTGTAGAGAGTAGGGCAGTAGGGCTCTAGGCAGCAGGGCTATATGCAGTAAGGCAGTAGGGCAGTAGGGATGTAGGGCTGTAGGCAGTAGGCAGTAGGGCTGTAGGGCTGTAGGGCAGTAGGGCTGTAGGGCAGTAGGGCTGTAGGCAGTAGGGCTGTAGGCAGTAGGGCAGTAGGGCAGTAGGGCTGTAGGCAGTAGGGCAGTAGGGCTGTAGGGCAGTAGGGCTTTAGGCAGTAGGGCTGTAGGCAGTAGGGCTGTAGAGCAGCAGGGCGTAGGCAGTAAGGCTTTAGACAGTAAGGCAGTAGGGCTGTAGGCAGTAGGGCTGTAGAAAGTAGGGCTGTAGACAGTAGGGCAGTAGTGCTGTAGGCAGTAGGGCAGTAGGGCTGTAGAAAGTAGGGCAGTAGGGCTGTACGCAGTAGGGCAGTAGGGCTGTAGGCAGTAGGTCAGTAGGGCTGTAGGCAGTAAGGCAGTAGGGCAATAGGGCTGTAGGCAGTAAGGCAGTAGGGCTGTAGGCAGTAGGGCTGTAGGGCTGTAGGCAGTAAGGCAGTAGGCAGTAGGGCTGTAGAAAGTAGGGCAGTAGGGCTGTAGGCAGTAGGGCAGTAGTGCTGTAGGCAGTAGGGCAGTAGGGCTGTAGAAAGTAGGGCAGTAGGGCTGTAGGTAGTAGGGCAGTAGGGCTGTAGGCAGTAGGGCAGTAGGGCTGTAGGCAGTAGGGCTGTAGAGAGTAGGGCAGTAGGGCTCTAGGCAGCAGGGCTATATGCAGTAAGGCAGTAGGGCAGTAGGGCTGTAGGCAGTATGGAAGTAGGGCTGTAGGGCTGTAGGGCTGTAGGCAGTAAGCAGTAGGGCTATGGGCGTTAGGGCTGTAGGCAGTAAGGCTATAGGTCAGTAGGGCTGTAGGCTGTGGGCTGTAGGGCTGTAGACAGTAGGCAGTAGGGCAGTAGGGCTGTAGGCAGTAGGGCAGTAGGGCTGTAGGCAGTAGGGCAGTAGGGATGTAGGAAGCAGGGCTGCAGGCAGTAGGGCTGTAGGAAGCAAGGCTGCAGGCAGTAGGCTGTAGGCAGTAGGGCAGTAGGCTGTAGGGCAGTAGGGCTGTAGGGCAGTAGGGCTGTAGGGCTGTAGGCAGTAGGCACCCTCCCTCTCTCCCCCCTCTCTCTCTCCTCTTCTCTTCTCCCTCTCTCCCCCCCTCTCTCTCTACCCCTTCTCTCTCTCTCTCTCGCTCCTCTTCTCCCTCTCTGTCCCCTCTCTCTCTCTACCCCCTCTCTCTCTCTCCTCTTCTCTTCTCCCTCTCTCCCTCTCTCTCCTCTTCTCTTCACCCTGTCTCCCCCATCTCTCTCTCCTCTTCTCCCTCTCTCCCCTCTCTCTCCTCTTCTCTTCACCCTGTCTCCCCCCTCTCTCTCTCCTCTTCTCTTCTCCCTCTCTCCCCTTTCTCTCCTCTTCTCTTCACCCTGTCTCCCCCCTCTCTCTCTCCTCTTCTCTTCTCCCTCTCCCCCCTCTCTCATTTTCTTTCTGTCTCTCCTATCGTTCAATAATATATCTGATGGATGTATATTTCACTGCCTTTGTATGAGACAGACAGACTGCAACCAGGGGAAACCTCTTACACCAAGACTTCCTCCACCCAGGAGAGGAGAAGGGAAGGGAAGGGAAGGGAGGAGAGGAGAGGAGAGGAGAGGAGAGGAGAGGTCCAGCCCATAAGCCAGTAGCACACAGCTATCAACAGAGAAGTGCAGGGCTGTAGGGCTGTAGGTAGTAGGGCAGTAGGGCTGTAGGCAGTAGGGCAGTAGGGCTCTAGGCAGTAGGGCTGTAGAGAGTAGGGCAGTAGGGCTCTAGGCAGCAGGGCTATATGCAGTAAGGCAGTAGGGCAGTAGGGCTGTAGGCAGTAGGGCAGTAGGGATGTAGGGCTGTAGGGCTGTAGGCAGTAGGCAGTAGGGCTGTAGGGCAGTAGGGCTGTAGGGCAGTAGGGCTGTAGGCAGTAAGGCTATAGGTCAGTAGGGCTGTAGGCTGTGGGCTGTAGGGCTGTAGACAGTAGGGCAATAGGCAGTAGGGCAGTAGGCAGTAGGGCAGTAGGGATGTAGGAAGCAGGGCTGCAGGCAGTAGGGCTGTAGGAAGCAGGGCTGCAGGCAGTAGGCTGTAGGCAGTAGGGCAGTAGGCAGTTGGGCAGTAGGGCTGTAGGCAGTAGGGCTGTAGGGCTGTAGGAAGCAGGGCTGTAGGCAGTAAGGCTATAGGTCAGTAGGGCTGTAGGGCTGTAGGGCTGTAGGGCTGTAGACAGTAGGGCAGTAGGCAGTAGGGCAGTAGGCTGTAGGGCCAGTAGGGCTGTAGGGCTGTAGGCAGTAGGCACTGGGGCAGTAGGGATGTAGGAAGCAGAGCTGCAGGCAGTAGGGCTGTAGGCAGTAGGGCTGTAGAGCAGCAGGGCTGTAGGCAGTAGGGCTGTAGGGCTGTAGACAGTAGGGCAGTAGGCAGTAGGGCAGTAGGCTGTAGGTCAGTAGGGCTGTAGGGCTGTAGGGCTGTAGACAGTAGGGCAGTAGGCAGTAGGGCAGTAGGCTGTAGGGCCAGTAGGGCTGTAGGGCTGTAGGCAGTAGGCACTGGGGCAGTAGGGATGTAGGAAGCAGAGCTGCAGGCAGTAGGGCTGTAGGCAGTAGGGCTGTAGAGCAGCAGGGCTGTAGGCAGTAGGGCTGTAGGGCTGTAGGCAGTAAGGCAGTAGGGCAGTAGGGCTGTAGAAAGTAGGGCAGTTGGGCTGTAGGCAGTAGGGCAGTAGTGCTGTAGGCAGTAGGCTTGTAGGAAGTAGGGCAGTAGGGCTGTAGGCTGTAAGGCAGTAGGCCAATAGGGCTGTAGGCAGTAGGGCTATATGCAGTAGGGCTGTAGAAAGTAGGACAGTAGGGCTGTAGGTAGTAGGGCAGTAGGGCTCTAGGCAGTAGGGCAGTAAGGGCTCTAGGCAGTAGGGCTGTAGAGAGTAGGGCAGTAGGGCTCTAGGCAGCAGGGCTATATGCAGTAAGGCAGTAGGGCAGTAGGGATGTAGGGCTGTAGGCAGTAGGCAGTAGGGCTGTAGGGCTGTAGGGCAGTAGGGCTGTAGGCAGTAGGGCTGTAGGCAGTAGGGCAGTAGGGCAGTAGGGCTGTAGGCAGTAGGGCAGTAGGGCTGTAGGGCAGTAGGGCTTTAGGCAGTAGGGCTGTAGGCAGTAGGGCTGTAGAGCAGCAGGGCGTAGGCAGTAAGGCTTTAGGCAGTAAGGCAGTAGGGCTGTAGGCAGTAGGGCTGTAGAAAGTAGGGCTGTAGACAGTAGGGCAGTAGTGCTGTAGGCAGTAGGGCAGTAGGGCTGTAGAAAGTAGGGCAGTAGGGCTGTACGCAGTAGGGCAGTAGGGCTGTAGGCAGTAGGTCAGTAGGGCTGTAGGCAGTAAGGCAGTAGGGCAATAGGGCTGTAGGCAGTAAGGCAGTAGGGCTGTAGGCAGTAGGGCTGTAGGGCTGTAGGCAGTAAGGCAGTAGGCAGTAGGGCTGTAGAAAGTAGGGCAGTAGGGCTGTAGGCAGTAGGGCAGTAGTGCTGTAGGGCAGTAGGGCAGTAGGGCTGTAGAAAGTAGGGCAGTAGGGCTGTGGTAGTAGGGCAGTAGGGCTGTAGGCAGTAGGGCAGTAGGGCTGTAGGCAGTAGGGCTGTAGAGAGTAGGGCAGTAGGGCTCTAGGCAGCAGGGCTATATGCAGTAAGGCAGTAGGGCAGTAGGGCTGTAGGCAGTATGGAAGTAGGGCTGTAGGGCTGTAGGGCTGTAGGCAGTAAGCAGTAGGGCTATGGGCGTTAGGGCTGTAGGCAGTAAGGCTATAGGTCAGTAGGGCTGTAGGCTGTGGGCTGTAGGGCTGTAGACAGTAGGCAGTAGGGCAGTAGGGCTGTAGGCAGTAGGGCAGTAGGGCTGTAGGCAGTAGGGCAGTAGGGATGTAGGAAGCAGGGCTGCAGGCAGTAGGGCTGTAGGAAGCAGGGCTGCAGGCAGTAGGCTGTAGGCAGTAGGGCAGTAGGCTGTAGGGCAGTAGGGCTGTAGGGCAAGTAGGGCTGTAGGGCTGTAGGCAGTAGGCACCCTCCCTCTCTCCCCCTCTCTCTCTCTCTTCTCTTCTCCTCTCCCCCCCTCTCTCTACCCCTTCTCTCTCTCTCTCTCGCTCCTCTTCTCCCTCTCTCTGTCCCCTCTCTCTCTACCCCCTCTCTCTCTCTCTCTCTCTCTTCTCCCTCTCTCCTCTCTCTCCTCTCTTCTCTTCACCCTGTCTCCCCCATCTCTCTCTCCTCTTCTCCCTCTCTCCCCTCTCTCTCCTCTTCTCTTCACCCTGTCTCCCCCTCTCTCTCTCTCCTCTTCTCCCTCTCCCCCCTTTCTCTCCTCTTCTCTTCACCCTGTCTCCCCCCTCTCTCTCTCCTCTTCTCTTCTCCCTCTCCCCCCTCTCTCATTTTCTTTCTGTCTCTCCTATCGTTCAATAATATATCTGATGGATGTATATTTCACTGCCTTTGTATGAGACAGACAGACTGCAACCAGGGGAAACCTCTTACACCAAGACTTCCTCCACCCAGGAGAGGAGAAGGGAAGGGAAGGGAAGGGAAGGGAGGAGAGGAGGAGGAGAGGAGAGGAGAGGAGAGGAGAGGAGAGGAGAGGTCCAGCCCATAAGCCAGTAGCACACAGCTATCAACAGAGAAGTGCAGGGCTGTAGGGCTGTAGGTAGTAGGGCAGTAGGGCTGTAGGCAGTAGGGCAGTAGGGCTCTAGGCAGCAGGGCTATATGCAGTAAGGCAGTAGGGCAGTAGGGCTGTAGGCAGTATGGAAGTAGGGCTGTAGGGCTGTAGGGCTGTAGGCAGTAAGCAGTAGGGCTATGGGCGTTAGGGCTGTAGGCAGTAAGGCTATAGGTCAGTAGGGCTGTAGGCTGTGGGCTGTAGGGCTGTAGACAGTAGGCAGTAGGGCAGTAGGGCTGTAGGCAGTAGGGCAGTAGGGCTGTAGGCAGTAGGGCAGTAGGGATGTAGGAAGCAGGGCTGCAGGCAGTAGGGCTGTAGGAAGCAGGGCTGCAGGCAGTAGGCTGTAGGCAGTAGGGCAGTAGGCTGTAGGGCAGTAGGGCTGTAGGGCAGTAGGGCTGTAGGGCTGTAGGCAGTAGGCACCCTCCCTCTCTCCCCCCTCTCTCTCTCCTCTTCTCTTCTCCCTCTCTCCCCCCCCCTCTCTCTACCCCTTCTCTCTCTCTCTCGCTCCTCTTCTCCCTCTCTGTCCCTCTCTCTCTCTACCCCTCTCTCTCTCCTCTTCTCTTCTCCCTCTCTCCCCTCTCTCTCCTCTTCTCTTCACCCTGTCTCCCCATCTCTCTCTCCTCTTCTCCCTCTCTCCCTCTCTCTCCTCTTCTCTTCACCCTGTCTCCCCCTCTCTCTCTCCTCTTCTCTTCTCCGTCTCTCCTTTCTCTCCTCTTCTCTTCACCCCTGTCTCCTTCTCTCTCCTCTTCTCTCTTCTCCCTCTCCCCCTCTCTCATTTTCTTTCTGTCTCTCCTATCGTTCAATAATATATCTGATGGATGTATATTTCACTGCCTTTGTATGAGACAGACAGACTGCAACCAGGGGAAACCTCTTACACCAAGACTTCCTCCACCCAGGAGAGGAGAAGGGAAGGGAAGGGAAGGGAGGAGAGGAGAGGAGAGGAGAGGAGAGGAGAGGAGAGGAGAGGAGAGGAGAGGAGAGGAGAGGAGAGGTCCAGCCCATAAGCCAGTAGCACACAGCTATCAACAGAGAAGTGCAGGGCTGTAGGGCTGTAGGTAGTAGGGCAGTAGGGCTGTAGGCAGTAGGGCAGTAGGGCTCTAGGCAGTAGGGCTGTAGAGAGTAGGGCAGTAGGGCTCTAGGCAGCAGGGCTATATGCAGTAAGGCAGTAGGGCAGTAGGGCTGTAGGCAGTAGGGCAGTAGGGATGTAGGGCTGTAGGGCTGTAGGCAGTAGGCAGTAGGGCTGTAGGGCAGTAGGGCTGTAGGGCAGTAGGGCTGTAGGCAGTAAGGCTATAGGTCAGTAGGGCTGTGGGCTGTAGGGCTGTAGACAGTAGGGCAATAGGCAGTAGGGCAGTAGGCAGTAGGGCAGTAGGGATGTAGGAAGCAGGGCTGCAGGCAGTAGGGCTGTAGGAAGCAGGGCTGCAGGCAGTAGGCTGTAGGCAGTAGGGCAGTAGGCAGTTGGGCAGTAGGGCTGTAGGCAGTAGGGCAGTAGGGCTGTAGGCAGTAGAGCTGTAGGCAGTAGGGCTGTAGGGCTGTAGGAAGCAGGGCTGTAGGCAGTAGGCTAGGTCAGTAGGGCTGTAGGGCTGTAGGGCTGTAGGGCTGTAGGCAGTAGGGCAGTAGGCTGTAGGGCCAGTAGGGCTGTAGGGCTATAGGCAGTAGGCACTGGGGCAGTAGGGATGTAGGAAGCAGAGCTGCAGGCAGTAGGGCTGTAGGCAGTAGGGCTGTAGAGCAGCAGGGCTGTAGGCAGTAGGGCTGTAGGGCTGTAGACAGTAGGGCAGTAGGCAGTAGGGCAGTAGGCTGTAGGTCAGTAGGGCTGTAGGGCTGTAGACAGTAGGGCAGTAGGCAGTAGGGCAGTAGGCTGTAGGGCCAGTAGGGCTGTAGGGCTGTAGGCAGTAGGCACTGGGGCAGTAGGGATGTAGGAAGCAGAGCTGCAGGCAGTAGGGCTGTAGGCAGTAGGGCTGTAGAGCAGCAGGGCTGTAGGCAGTAGGGCTGTAGGGCTGTAGGCAGTAAGGCAGTAGGGCAGTAGGGCTGTAGAAAGTAGGGCAGTTGGGCTGTAGGCAGTAGGGCAGTAGTGCTGTAGGCAGTAGGCTTGTAGGAAGTAGGGCAGTAGGGCTGTAGGCTGTAAGGCAGTAGGCCAATAGGGCTGTAGGCAGTAGGGCTATATGCAGTAGGGCTGTAGAAAGTAGGACAGTAGGGCTGTAGGTAGTAGGGCAGTAGGGCTCTAGGCAGTAGGGCAGTAAGGGCTCTAGGCAGTAGGGCTGTAGAGAGTAGGGCAGTAGGGCTCTAGGCAGCAGGGCTATATGCAGTAAGGCAGTAGGGCAGTAGGGATGTAGGGCTGTAGGCAGTAGGCAGTAGGGCTGTAGGGCTGTAGGGCAGTAGGGCTGTAGGGCAGTAGGGCAGTAGGAAGTAAGGCTATAGGTCAGTAGGGCTGTAGGCTGTGGGCTGTAGGGCTGTAGTCAGTAGGGCAGTAGGCAGTAGGCTGTAGGCAGTAGGGCAGTAGGGCTGTAGGCAGTAGGCAGTAGGGCTGTAGGGCTGTAGGGCTGTAGGGCAGTAGGGCTGTAGGCAGTAAGGCTATAGGTCAGTAGGGCTGTGGGCTGTAGGGCTGTAGACAGTAGGGCAGTAGGCAGTAGGGCAGTAGGCAGTAGGCTGTAGAAAGTAGGGCAGTAGGGCTGTAGGGCAGTAGGGCTGTAGGGCTGTAGGCAGTAGGGCAGTAGGGATGTAGGAAGCAGGGCTGCAGGCAGTAGGGCTGTAGGAAGCAGGGCTGCGGGCAGTAGGCTGTAGGCAGTAGGGCAGTAGGCAGTTGGGCAGTAGGGCTGTAGGCAGTAGGGCAGTAGGGCTGTAGGCAGTAGAGCTGTAGGCAGTAGGGCTGTAGGCAGTAAGGCAGTAGGGCTGTAGGCAGTAAGGCAGTAGGGCTGTAGGCTGTTGGGCTGTAGAAAGTAGGGCAGTAGGGCTGTAGGCAGTAGGGCAGTAGTGCTGTAGGCAGTAGGGCAGTAGGGCTTTAGGCTGTAAGGCAGTAGGCCAATAGGGCTGTAGGCAGTAGGGCTGTATGCAGTAGGGCAGTAGGGCTGTAGAAAGTAGGGCAGTAGGGCTGTAGGTAGTAGGGCAGTAGGGAAGTAGGGCTCTAGGCAGTAGGGCTGTAGGGAGTAGGGCAGTAGGGCTCTAGGCAGCAGGGCTATATGCAGTAAGGCAGTAGGGCTGTAGGCAGTAGGGCAGTAGGGATGTAGGGCTGTAGGGCAGTAGGCAGTAGGGCTGTAGGGCTGTAGGGCAGTAGGGCTGTAGGGCAGTAGGGCTGTAGGCAGTAAGGCTATAGGTCAGTAGGGCTGTAGGCTGTGGGCTGTAGGGCTGTAGACAGTAAGGCAGTAGGGCAGTATGCAGTAGGCTGTAGGCAGTAGGGCTGTAGGCAGTAGGGCTGTATGCAGTAAGGCAGTAGGGCAGTAGGGCTGTAGAAATTAGGGCAGTAGGGCTGTAGATAGTAGGGCAGTAGGGCTGTAGGCAGTAGGTTATAAGGGCTCTAGGCAGAAGGGCTGTAGAGAGTAGGGCAGTAGGGCTCTAGGCAGCAGGGCTATATGCAGTAAGGCAGTAGGGCAGTAGAGATGTAGGGCTGTAGGCAGTAAGGCTATAGGTCATAGGGCTGTGGGCTGTAGGGCTGTAGACAGTAAGGCTATAGGTCATAGGGCTGTGGGCTGTAGGGCTGTAGACAGTAGGGCAGTAGGGCTGTAGGCAGTAGGGCAGTAGGGCTGTAGGGCTGTAGGCAGTAGGGCTGTAGGGCTGTAGGAAGCAGGGCTGCAGGCAGTAGGGCTGTAGGAAGCAGGGCCGCAGGCAGTAGGGCAGTAGGGCTGTAGGCAGTAAGGCTATAGGTCAGTAGGGCTGTAGGCTGTGGGCTGTAGGGCTGTAGACAGTAGGGCAGTAGGCAGTAGGCCTGTAGGAAGCAGGGCTGCAGGCTCTAGGGCTGTAGGCAGTAGGGCTGTAGGCAGTAAGGCAGTAAGGCAGGAGGGCTGCAGGCAGTAGGGCTGTAGGCAGTAGGGCTGTAGGCAGTAAGGCAGTAGGGCAGTAGGAAGCAGTAGGGCTGTCTGTAGGAAGCAGGGGGCTGTAGGCAGTAGGGCAGTAGGGCTGTAGGCTGTGGGCAGTAGGGCTGTAGGACAGTAGGGCAGTGTAGGCTGGCTGTAGGGCAGTAGGGCTATAGGGCTGTAGGCAGTAGGCACTAGGGCAGTAGGGATGTAGGAAGCAGGGCAGTATGGCTGTAGGAAGTAGGGCAGTGGGGCTGTAGGCAGCAGGGCTGCAGGCAGTAGGGCTGTAGGCAGTAGGGCTGTAGAGCAGCAGGGCTGTAGGCAGTAGGGCTTTAGGCAGT
>NW_027040491.1:642327-652994 GCF_034236695.1 Oncorhynchus nerka
CAATGTAGGGATGATTTACAATGTAGGGATGATTTACAATGTAGGGATGATTTACAATGTAGGGATGATTTGCAATATAGGGATGATTTACAATATAGGGATGATTTATTACAATATAGGGATGATTTATTACAATATAGGGATGATTTATTACAATATAGGGATGATTTAAAATATAGGGATGATTTATTACAATATAGGGATGATTTATTACAATATAGGGATGATTTATTACAATATAGGGATGATTAACAATACAGCGATGGTTTACAATATAGGGATGATTTATTACAATATAGGGATGATTTATTACAATATAGGGATGATTTAAAATATAGGGATGATTTACAATATAGGGATGGTTTACAATACAGGGATGATTTATTACAATATAGGGATGATTTACAATATAGGGATGATTTACAATATAGGGTTGTTTTACAATATAGGGATGATTTACAATATAGGGTTGATTTACAATATAGGGATGATTTATTACAATATAGGGATGATTTATTACAATATAGCGATGATTTACAATATAGGGATGATTTACAATATAGGGATGATTTATTACAATATAGGGATGATTTATTACAATATAGTGATGATTTATTACAATATAGGGTTGATTTACAATATAGGGATGATTTATTACAATATAGGGATGATTTATTACAATATAGGGATGATTTATTACAATATAGGGATGATTTACAATATAGGGATGGTTTACAATATAGGGATGATTTATTACAATGTAGGGATGATTTACAATATAGGGATGATTTATTACAATATAGGGATGATTTATAATATTGGGATGATTTATTACAATATAGGGATGATTTATTACAATATAGGGATGATTTATTACAATATAGGGATGATTTATTACAATATAGGGATGATTTATTACAATATAGGGATGATTTACAATAGATGATTTATTACAATATAGGGATGATTTATTACAATATAGGGATGATTTATTACAATATAGGATGATTTATTAGGGATGATTTATTACAATATAGGGATGATTTATTACAATATAGGGATGATTTATTACAATATAGGGATGATTTACAATATAGGGATGATTTATTACAATATAGGGATGATTTATTACAATATAGGGATGATTTACAATATAGGGATGATTTATTACAATATAGGGATGATTTATAATATTGGGATGATTTACAATATAGGGATGATTTACAATGTAGGGATGATTTATTACAATATAGGGATGATTTATTACAATATAGGGATGATTTATTACAATATAGGGATGATTTATTACAATGTAGGGATGATTTACAATATAGGGATGATTTATTACAATATAGGGATGATTTATTACAATATAGGGATGATTTATTACAATATAGGGATGATTTATGACAATATAGGGATGATTTACAATATAGGGATGATTTATTACAATATAGGGATGATTTATAATATAGGGATGATTTATTACAATATAGGGATGATTTATTACAATATAGGGATGATTTATTACAATATAGGGATGATTTACAATATAGGGATGATTTATTACAATATAGGGATGATTTATAATATTGGGATGATTTACAATATAGGGATGATTTACAATGTAGGGATGATTTATTACAATATAGGGATGATTTATTACAATATAGGGATGATTTATTACAATATAGGGATGATTTATTACAATGTAGGGATGATTTACAATATAGGGATGATTTATTACAATATAGGGATGATTTAAAATATAGGGATGATTTACAATATAGGGTTGATTTACAATATAGGGATGATTTATTACAATATAGGGATGATTTATTACAATATAGGGATGGTTTACAATACAGGGATGATTTATTACAATATAGGGATGATTTACAATATAGGGATGATTTACAATATAGGGTTGTTTTACAATATAGGGATGATTTACAATATAGGGTTGATTTACAATATAGGGATGATTTATTACAATATAGGGATGATTTTACAATATAGGGATGATTTGATTTACAATATAGGGATGATTTATTACAATATAGGGATGATTTATTACAATATAGGGATGATTTATTACAATATAGGGTTGATTTACAATATAGGGATGATTTATTACAATATAGGGATGATTTATTACAATATAGGGATGATTTATTACAATATAGGGATGATTTACAATATAGGGATGGTTTACAATATAGGGATGATTTATTACAATGTAGGGATGATTTACAATATAGGGATGATTTATTACAATATAGGGATGATTTATAATATTGGGATGATTTATTACAATATAGGGATGATTTATTACAATATAGGGATGATTTATTACAATATAGGGATGATTTATTACAATATAGGGATGATTTATTACAATATAGGGATGATTTACAATATAGGGATGATTTATTACAATATAGGGATGATTTATTACAATGTAGGGATGATTTACAATATAGGGATGATTTATTACAATATAGGGATGATTTATTACAATATAGGGATGATTTACAATATAGGGATGATTTATTACAATATAGGGATGATTTATAATATTGGGATGATTTACAATATAGGGATGATTTACAATGTAGGGATGATTTATTACAATATAGGGATGATTTATTACAATATAGGGATGATTTATTACAATATAGGGATGATTTATTACAATGTAGGGATGATTTACAATATAGGGATGATTTATTACAATATAGGGATGATTTATTACAATATAGGGATGATTTATTACAATATAGGGATGATTTATGACAATATAGGGATGATTTACAATATAGGGATGATTTATTACAATATAGGGATGATTTATAATATAGGGATGATTTATTACAATATAGGGATGATTTATTACAATATAGGGATGATTTACAATATAGGGATGATTTATTACAATATAGGGATGATTTATAATATTGGGATGATTTACAATATAGGGATGATTTATTACAATGGGATAGGGATGATTTATTACAATATAGGGATGATTTATTACAATATAGGGATGATTTATTACAATATAGGGATGATTTATTACAGGGATGATTTATTACAATATAGGGATGATTTATTACAATATAGGGATGATTTATTACAATATAGGGATGATTTATGACAATATAGGGATGATTTACAATGTAGGGATGATTTGCAATATAGGGATGATTTACAATATAGGGATGATTTATTACAATATAGGGATGATTTATAATATAGGGATGATTTATTACAATATAGGGATGATTTATTACAATATAGGGATGATTTATTACAATATAGGGATGATTTATTACAATATAGGGATGATTTACAATATAGGGATGATTTATTACAATATAGGGATGATTTATAATATTGGGATGATTTACAATATAGGGATGATTTACAATGTAGGGATGATTTATTACAATGTAGGGATGATTTACAATATAGGGATGATTTACAATATAGGGATGATTTATTACAATATAGGGATGATTTATAATATTGGGATGATTTACAATATAGGGATGATTTACAGTATAGGGATGATTTATTACAATGTAGGGATGATTTACAATATAGGGATGATTTATTACAATGTAGGGGTGATTTACAATATTGGGTCTATGTCTGTCTACAATGGACGCACGAAACGAAAAACCCCAAATTATAGTTTTTAGGTTAACATTTTCCTATAACAATATATAGGGCATAAAAACCACAGGAAACTGTTATACAATGATCCATCCATCCTAATAACGTCTTATTTTGGTTCCGCTTTAGCACTGAGATCCAAACCCAATTTGTATGTTCTGATTTAAAAGTCTAAATTTAGATTTTTATTAATACAGACCGTCACACCCCCCCCCTACCGGTTTCAATTAACCTCAGTTTTCTCATGTGTCTGTCTGACCGTGTCGTTGTCAAGCCAGTTTCTGATCCAAGGCCTCGGAAGGAGCCTTGAGCCACCGGGTCGATGCTTCTGTAACGGAGAGAGAGAGACGGAGACGGCAACCCCCATTCATAATAACACAACTAACCTGTAATAACTGGCACACTAACCTGTAATAACTGACACACTAACCTGTAATAACTGACATACGGAACTGTAATAACTGACACACTAACCTGTAATAACTGACACACTAACCTGTAATAACTGACACACTAACCTGTAATAACTGACACACCAACCTGTAATAACTGACACACTAACCTGTAATAACTGACACACTAACCTGTAATAACTGACACACTAACGGTTCTGACTGACACACTAACCTGTAATAACTGACACACTGACCTGTAATAACTGACACACTAACCTGTAATAACTGACACACTAACCTGTAATAACTGACACACTAACCTGTAATAACTGACACACTAACCTGTAATAACTGACACACTAACGGTTCTGACTGACACACTAACCTGTAATAACTGACACACTAACGGTTCTGACTGACACACTAACCTGTAATAACTGACACACTAACCTGTAATAACTGACACACACTAACCTGTAATAACTGACACACTGACCTGTAATAACTGACACACTAACCTGTAATAACTGACACACTAACCTGTAATAACTGACACACTAACCTGTAATAACTGACACACACTAACCTGTAATAACTGACACACTGACCTGTAATAACTGGCACACTAACCTGTAATAACTGACACACTAACCTGTAATAACTGACACACTGACCTGTAATAACTGGCACACTAACCTGTAATAACTGACACACTAACCTGTAATAACTGACACACTAACGGTTCTGACTGATGTGACAAATGTTGTTGTTCGTTCCCTGTTTTATAACGGAAACTCGGAACATGGTAACAACGAGCAGAAAGATGGAGAGGGTGAGAAGGGATCATGAAACAAATGTAAGAGTATATAGCTTCCCGCCCCTCTCCTCCTCTCCTAAATCAATTCATTCCCGTTCAGTGTAATTGTGTGTGTTTTGGTCTGCTGGATCGGGGGGCAGGTGAAGGTGGAGATCTCATCCCGTTCAGTGTAATTGTGTGTGTTTTGGTCTGCTGGATCGGGGGGCAGGTGAAGGTGGAGATCTCATCCCGTTCAGTGTAATTGTGTGTGTTTTGGTCTGCTGGGTCGGGGGGCAGGTGAAGGTGGAGATCTCATCCCGTTCAGTGTAATTGTGTGTGTTTTGGTCTGCTGGATCGGGGGGCAGGTGAAGGTGGAGATCTCATCCCGTTCAGTGTAATTGTGTGTGTTTTGGTCTGCTGGATCGGGGGGCAGGTGAAGGTGGAGATCTCATCCCGTTCAGTGTAATTGTGTGTGTTTTGGTCTGCTGGATCGGGGCAGGTGAAGGTGGAGATCTCATCCCGTTCAGTGTAATTGTGTGTGTTTTGGTCTGCTGGATCGGGGCAGGTGAAGGTGAGAGATCTCATCCCGTTCAGTGTAATTGTGTGTGTTTTGGTCTGCTGGATCGGGGGCAGGTGAAGGTGGAGATCTCATCCCGTTCAGTGTAATTGTGTGTTTTGGTCTGCTGGATCGGGGGGCAGGTGAAGGTGGAGATCTCATCCCGTTCAGTGTAATTGTGTGTGTTTTGGTCTGCTGGATCGGGGGGCAGGTGAAGGTGGAGATCTCATCCCGTTCAGTGTAATTGTGTGTGTTTTGGTCTGCTGGGTCGGGGGCAGGTGAAGGTGGAGATCTCATCCTGTCAGTGTAATTGTGTGTGTTTTGGTCTGCTGGATCGGGGGCAGGTGAAGGTGAGATCTCATCCCGTTCAGTGTAATTGTGTGTGTTTTGGTCTGCTGGATCGGGGCAGGTGAAGGTGGAGATCTCATCCCGTTCAGTGTAATTGTGTGTGTTTTGGTCTGCTGGATCGGGGGCAGGTGAAGGTGGAGATCTCATCCTGTTCAGTGTAATTGTGTGTTTTGGTCTGCTGGGTCGGGGGCAGGTGAAGGTGAGATCTCATCCCGTTCAGTGTAATTGTGTGTGTTTTGGTCTGCTGGATCGGGGGGCAGGTGAAGGTGGAGATCTCATCCCGTTCAGTGTAATTGTGTGTGTTTTGGTCTGCTGGGTCGGGGGGCAGGTGAATGTGTGAGAGCCATTTAGGAAGACAGGAAGGAAGTGTGTTGTACATGTGTAGCCCTCCTATTCGTTTGTCTTTTTATCCTTGTTTTATCCATTTTGAATATGCATGTTTTAATGTAAACCTATTTATTCATAATAAAAAATTATACGATAAAAAAATATATATATATATGTTTTTGTCCTAGTCATGTTTTTAAACATTTTCTTCTTTATAACGAGACAAGCTACGGCCAGCTCCGTCACACATGTTCCTACAGCCCAGTCCCTATCCAATAAGTTACTGTCAGAGATGCATAGCGAGTAAACATAGACGTAGTTTCTACGTGCGTAATTGGCTATAATGTAGACCCTAAACGTTCAGCCTGTCTACTACAGATGAATCTGAGCCGTACTGTAATGTACTGTATTAGAAGGGTTTAGTTTAACAGTGAGACTACACTAATACAACATTTATATCGCCAGTATTACATACTGTTTTACTGGTGGTGATGCTACTGCGGACTGTGTGTGCGTGTGCGTGTCCGTACTACCGGGGCGTCACGTGTCAGAGCCCCCCCCCCCCCCCTCTCCCCCTCCCCTCCCCGGTGGAGCTGAAGTTTGCCTTGTCAGAACATCACGGAGCTCCAACAGAAACGGACGCGTGGGTTTTTTCTCTCTCTCTCCGCCTGATCGTCGATGGATATTATTTTCTCCTACACGGCGCCCACGAACTAACTCACACGGTGACGGTACCACTTCGCTTCCGTTCTGTTTTTTTTTCTTCTTTGGATTATTCTTCATCTGGAGAGAAAAATAAAACCGTGAAATGAAATAGGGAGAGGAAGTACAAGGAGAAGATAGAGAGATAGAGAGAAAGAAAAGCTGGACATCAGAGCAGGGTTTGGTGCTCCCGCTACACGGCAAGTCACGGACATGCTTCAGGGAACTTGTGATTCCATATCGATAAGGTAGGTCTAATCAGATTGATCACATGCGTCAATCATCTCGCTGTCTATATCGACCAGGTTTGTTTAAATTAACACTTCAGTTTCTGGTTTCCACTATTGAGATACTTTCTTTATTTTTTAAATGGATCGTCTCTCGAACCCACAAGTAATGCGTTATATTCGCTTCTTAATTGAATATCGATATTACTGAGATGTTAAAGTCTCTCTCTGGTTTGATACAGCTCCTTATCGATAGAGAGTAAATATTAGTGGTTCTCATCACAACCGCACTGGTTCTAGAAGAGCAGGCGGCGTAAAATGCGCTTTACTCCTCCATTAGACTCAAACACAGCAACACAGACTCCGGGTCTAATGTGGTTTATAGAAACCTTGCTGTATCTTCAGCAACACAGACTCCGGGTATAATATGGTTTATAGAAACCTTGCTGTATCTTCCGCAACACAGACTCCGGGTCTAATAAATCAAATCAATAAATCAAATCAAATGTTATTGGTCCACATTTTTTTCAGATGTTATTGCGGGTGTAAGTGAAATGCTTGGTGTTCCTAGCTCCAACAGTGCAGTAATATCTAACAATTCACAACAATACACACACACACACACACACACACACACACATAATGTAATTAATATATAGTTAAATAATGTAATTAATAAATATCTAAATATTAGATTGAGCGACGTCGGAGTGGCATTAGAATACGGTAGATTACAGTATATACATGCAGCAGGCAGGCAAACGACAGGTCAAAGGCAGGTCAGGGGTCAATAATCCACTGAGGTGGGGTAAGGTACCAGAACAGCAGGCAAACGACAGGTCAAAGGCTCAGGGTCAGGGGTCAATAATCCACTGAGGTGGGGTAAGGTACCAGAACAGTAGGCAGGCTCAGGGTCAGGGCAGGTCAGGGGTCAATAATGCACTGAGGTGGGGTAAGGTACCAGAACAGCAGGCAGGCTCAGGGTCAGGGCAGGTCAGGGGTCAATAATCCACTGAGGTGGGGTAAGGTACCAGAACAGTAGGCAGGCTCAGGGTCAGGGCAGGTCAGGGGTCAATAATCCACTGAGGTGGGGTAAGGTACCAGAACAGCAGGCAGGCTCAGGGTCAGGGCAGGTCAGGGGTCAATAATCCACTGAGGTGGGGTAAGGTACCAGAACAGTAGGCAGGCTCAGGGTCAGGGCAGGTCAGGGGTCAATAATCCACTGAGGTGGGGTAAGGTACCAGAACAGCAGGCAGGCTCAGGGTCAGGCAGGTCAGGGGTCAATAATCCACTGAGGTGGGGTAAGGTACCAGAACAGTAGGCAGGCTCAGGTCAGGGCAGGTCAGGGGTCAATAATCCACTGAGGTGGGGTAAGGTACCAGAACAGTAGGCAGGCTCAGGGTCAGGGCAGGTCAGGGGTCAATAATCCACTGAGGTGGGGTAAGGTACCAGAACAGTAGGCAGGCTCAGGGTCAGGGCAGGTCAGGGGTCAATAATCCACTGAGGTGGGGTAAGGTACAAGAACAGCAGGCAGGGTCAGGGTCAGGGCAGGTCAGGGGTCAATAATCCACTGAGGTGGGGTAAGGTACCAGAACAGCAGGCAGGCTCAGGGTCAGGGCAGGTCAGGGGTCAATAATCCACTGAGGTGGGGTAAGGTACCAGAACAGCAGGCAAACGACAGGTCAAAGGCAGGTCAGGGGTCAATAATCCACTGAGGTGGGGTAAGGTACCAGAACAGTAGGCAGGCTCAGGGTCAGGGCAGGTCAGGGGTCAATAATCCACTGAGGTGGGGTAAGGTACTAGAACAGTAGGCAGGCTCAGGGTCAGGGCAGGTCAGGGGTCAATAATCCACTGAGGTGGGGTAAGGTACCAGAACAGCAGGCAGGCTCAGGGTCAGGGCAGGTCAGGGGTCAATAATCCACTGAGGTGGGGTAAGTTACCAGAACAGCAGGCAGGGTCAGGGCAGGTCAGGGGTCAATAATCCACTGAGGTGGGGTAAGGTACAAAGTATTAACTTAAGGGGGCTGAATAATTTTGCACGCCCAATTTTTCAGTTTTTGATTTGTTAAAAAAGTTTGAAATATCCAATAAATGTCGTTCCACTTCATGATTGTGTCCCACTTGTTGTTGATTCTTCACAAAAAAATACAGTTTTATATCTTTATGTTTGAAGCCTGAAATGTGGCAAAAGGTCGCAAAGTTCAAGGGGGCCGAATACTTTCGCAAGGCACTGTAAGTAGTGTGGAAGTAGTGATACTGGTGTATAAGTAGTGATACTGGTGTGCAAGTAGTGATACTGGTGTGCAAGTAGTGATACTGGTGTGTAAGTAGTGATACTGGTGTGGAAGTAGTGATACTGGTGTGGAAGTAGTGATACTGGTGTGGAAGTAGTGATACTGGTGTATAAGTAGTGATACTGGTGTGCAAGTAGTGATACTGGTGTGCAAGTAGTGATACTGGTGTGTAAGTAGTGATACTGGTGTGGAAGTAGTGATACTGGTGTATAAGTAGTGATACTGGTGTGTGAATAGTGATACTGGTGTATAAGTAGTGATACTGGGTGTATATAGTGATACTGGTGTGGAAGTAGTGATACTGGTGTGCAAGTAGTGATACTGGTGTATAAGTAGTGATACTGGTGTGGAAGTAGTGATACTGGTGTGGAAGTAGTGATACTGGTGTATAAGTAGTGATACTGGTGTGCAAGTAGTGATACTGGTGTGTAAGTAGTGATACTGGTGTGTAATTAGTGATACTGGTGTGGAAGTAGTGATACTGGTGTGGAAGTAGTGATACTGGTGTATAAGTAGTGATACTGGTGTATAAGTAGTGATACTGGTGTGTGAATAGTGATACTGGTGTGTGAATAGTGATACTGGTGTGTAAGTAGTGATACTGGTGTGGAAGTAGTGATACTGGTGTGGAAGTAGTGATACTGGTGTATAAGTAGTGATACTGGTGTGTAAGTAGTGATACTGGTGTGTAATTAGTGATACTGGTGTGGAAGTAGTGATACTGGTGTGGAAGTAGTGATACTGGTGTATAAGTAGTGATACTGGTGTGCAAGTAGTGATACTGGTGTGCAAGTAGTGATACTGGTGTGTAAGTAGTGATACTGGTGTGGAAGTAGTGATACTGGTGTGGAAGTAGTGATACTGGTGTGTAATTAGTGATACTGGTGTGGAAGTAGTGATACTGGTGTGAAGTAGTGATACTGGTGTATAAGTAGTGATACTGGTGTGCAAGTAGTGATACTGGTGCAAGAGTGATACTGGTGTGTAAGTAGTGATACTGGTGCGGAAGTAGTGATACTGGTGTGGAAGTAGTGATACTGGTGTATAAGTAGTGATACTGGTGTGCAAGTAGTGATACTGGTGTGCAAGTAGTGATACTGGTGTGTAAGTAGTGATACTGGTGTGGAAGTAGTGATACTGGTGTATAAGTAGTGATACTGGTGTGTGAATAGTGATACTGGTGTATAAGTAGTGATACTGGTGTATAAGTAGTGATACTGGTGTGGAAGTAGTGATACTGGTGTGCAAGTAGTGATACTGGTGTATAAGTAGTGATACTGGTGTGGAAGTAGTGATACTGGTGTGGAAGTAGTGATACTGGTGTATAAGTAGTGATACTGGTGT